>NC_056748.1:118242053-118299553 GCF_019279795.1 Protopterus annectens | reverse complement strand
CACTGCTGGCCAGAGTGGGTTATCCCAATTAGGAATGACAGGTGCTCACCTAACTCCTGCCAGATTATCAATCTTCTTCTACTCCCTCCTCCTTATGCACTCTTGGATGTTATCCAGGCAAGAGTCTTTAAGAAGGTGAACCATAGTTTTGGACTCCTTATCTGACCAGCTTGGAGCACAGCCTCATACCTTCATAGGTGCTGCCATCATTCAAAGTGCTAGAACCGGAATGAAGAAAGTATGAGCAGAGCTTTTGTTCACAGGTTTAGAACCACTGCTTCTGGGGTGTAATATCACCTTAACCACACCAAGTTAACCAGCAGGGGCATTAAATCAGGTATTGTTATTACCTGCAAGTTTGGCTTAACCAAAATGCTTTATCACTTGGACTTTTTTTAAAGGAATGCATTCAATTTTCATTTACATGGTGTTTAAATAACAGCATGCAGTCGTCATTTTTTCTTTTCATTCTTTACAATTGCTACTACTACTGCCGTGCATTGCCATAGCTACATTTTTGGAGTACTACACCTGAATATTTATACTTGCCTTATGCAATTGAGCAGAGGTATTTTTTGAGGGCTTCATTTTGCAGAATTAAATATTCTATTGTGTGGGAATATCATCTTTTATTATATGTTGTGTGCTTTGAGAGGATAACGTGTGCCAGACGATGTAAGAGGGGCAGGGATTATACTTCACGGTTGAACCAACTGTCATACATATGACTCCATTTGCTTTCTCTGAACATATTCAGCTTTGAGTGTATCCAAGGCTATCCATGTGTTTCTGCATAACACTGGGGACTGCTGAGGACTGCCATGGACTCCAGTGCTGTCCCCTGTGCATTCATGTGAACCCAATGCCATATTCATGAGTATCCGACAGCGATTTATGTGCATAAGTGGATATACATATTTGCATATTTTACTGCAATTCAGAGAGATAAATGTAAAATTACCTAATTTGCATATAAAATGTGTAAATGGACCTGCATTTACATGACGTAACTTACCACCACTGTATTACCTTGCAATTATTCAAGTTAGTTAGCAAATGACTTAGGAAACTGTAGATTTTCAAAGTAAGAAAAATAATAAAAATATTTAAATTAATATGCAGCATTTAAGAATGATGTAGAATTACTGAGTTCACTTCAAGAAATTTTTATTTTACTGATATGATGGGCATATTACAATGGCTTTACTGAATCATGTAAACATGTCTCCAGGAATTCAATAAACTCTGTGTAGACTTCATGAGAAGCCTACATGGAGTTGACGTGTTTGTGCAATGAGCAGCAGCGCTAATCTCACATGCATGCCACACATCATACTTTAACAAATATATGCAAGGTTTCATGGCCAGCAAGAGTGTTGCTGTCCAGGAAATCACACAGAAGAGCATGAACACATACAGTACATGTATACAATTCTGGCTGCAGGCAAACATGCTCTGAGAGATTGCACAGACAGCCACAGTAACTACCAGGGGTGAAATTACTGCAGTAAGAACACATTACAGAAAAGTCAGTAGCATAACATTAAGCACATATGTACATAGCACAGTATGTACTGCTGTTTACACTTCCTGTGCAAGTATATTCATATCATCACACATGGTAGTATATATATATATATATATATATATATATATATATATATGACTGTCACACAATATATATATATATATATATATATATATATATATATATATATATATATATATATGACTGTCACACAAGGCTACATGTCACTGTAGATGAATGGTTGTGATGTAAGCATCACTGACATGCTCAGTGGAGAGGACATTTAACAACAACGTTATATACAATAGGGGATTTGTGCATATTGTGAAGATCTTCTAAATGACTTGCTTGAATATGACAGAGATGTCAGCATACCTCAAAAGCAGTCATGGAGAAATAAACAACAGACTCATGGACAGCTGCTGACAGAAGCAGGAACAATCAGAAACAGTTAAAAATATTAGAAACATTAATCTGTGTTATTGCCAGAATATGTTAGTTTATGTATTTATACATAGGTTCATAGGTGTGTACTAGGCTAATGGCCCTGGAGCCTTTACATGCCTAGCCAATAGAAGTGCCCTAGCATCATGCCACCCGACCTTAGTTCCCAGTGCCTCTGCCGAGTAGATCCACTGGAGTGATCCCTGGGGTGAATTTTCTATTTCTGCTTCACATACATGGGAAGTCTATTGCAGAGCATGGGCAGTCTCTGGGTTATGAACCTGCCCATCCAGCATATTCTGTTGATTGGGATAATGAGGTTAAGGTCTCTGGAGCATGTGGTGTGGAGGGATTGGGATTTCTTTAGATATAGTGAAGTAATGCACAAAAAACCAAAGACAAGCAAAGAATAATCCACGACCTTGAAGAAAGGAACCAGAACTCTGCTAAAGTCCACAAGGCTGTATTTTTATTTCTGAAGTGTTCCAAAAGTCACAGATAAAATCACACTGAAGTATTCCAAAAGTCACAGATAAAATCACACAAGCGCTTTCGCTCAGGCAGTCCTGAGCTTTATCAAGTGAAAACAAAATGCAGTATGCAGTAACCTCCATTAAATAGCCTAGCAATTATACAATTAATTAATTAGTAAGTCTAGTACTAAGGTGTGGTGCTTTGGAGTTGGATGTTAAAAAAGTTAGTCATTATACCAACTCAAAAATGAAATGTTTGCAACAACATCTGCACTTAAATAAAAATGACTAACCATAAAAAACATTTTAAAATACCAGTTTCCTAGGTTTCAGAACATAAAAGTCTGAAGTCTGGTTGGGGTTGTAGATTGTTGAGGAATATGCTTAAAGATGTGTTTGGATTGTCAGTGAATTGTTAAAAAATTTCTTTTTATTATTACTTTGCACTGATAAAGACATGCAATAAAATGTGCGTGGGATATTTTTGATGCCCATCCATATACCATTTCATATAGAATTTGATTTATTAGTCAGAATCCTGAAACCGTGGATGTTCAGTAATTTAATATGCTGTGTGGGGATGCTGTAGTATGAAGGGGGTCAAGTATGAGAGTTATAACCTAGCCCTCCTAAGCTTGAGGACCGGTTTAATGCTGATCATCCCATTCAGACCTGGTGGCTTCCCTGCATTCAGTCTCAACTGCCATAATAGTTCACGGTAGCCCAAGGTGGATTCCCAGTCACCACCTCTTGCATCTGGCTCAACCTGTTCCAGAACTAGAAACTGAATTTTGGGATCTGGGCAGGAGAGTGAGTGTTTATAGAAGGCATTGGTTTCCTTCTTCCTGGTCATGTCATAAAGATGCTCAGATACGTTTCCTTAATTCCCTCTCAGTTTTGCCCACATAGAAACTTTGACAGTTGGTGCACATCCCCAAGTATACGACCCTCTAGAGGCACAGGTGTAAAATCCAGTGGGGTGTATCTTGTAGTTCCTAGACGGGAGGTATGGTGCTGTTTCTTTAGATATGGCATGACATTGGGCACAGGCACCACATCTGAAAGTGCCCAGCCTTGGTTGTTTTACCTTCATCTTTTTTCTTTGATTTCTTTCAAATAATTCCTTTAGATTGGCCCCTCTTTTACAAACAAAACTGGGTTTAGGTGGTATATAGTCTTTTAGTTCTTCAAAGAGGGTTAAAACTGGCCAGTGATGTAAGATTGTTTCTTCCAATTCATAGGAATTTGATGAGTATGTGTGTGCAAAACTGTTAGTGTGAACAGCATCCTTGTTTTGTGTATTGTTGGTCACTGGTACAAACCCCCCCCCCCTAGTATTGGTTTGTAGAGGGAATGTCATGCAGATTTTACCTCTGCTGCTAGAGTTAGAAATAGTTCCAGAGGGTAACCTCTCTCCAAAAAAAGTTTTTTCAAAAATTCCACCTCAGAATCAAAATCTTTCTCCATACTGCATATTCTACTTGCTCTGATGAGCTGCCCCTTAATGATCCCCCTCTTTTGATATGGTGGGTGGGCACTTTCGAAGTGTAGCAAGGAGTTAGAAAATGTTGCCTTGCGATGTAGTTTGGAATGGAAAGTTTTCTGATTGTAGTCCTTGTAAAGAGTGATGTCCAGATAATGAAGTTCGTGCTGATCCACTGTGTGTGTGAACTGTAGGAAATTCGTTGTTGAATTGATGTGTATAAGGAATTCAGATAGGTTCCCTTCAGAGCCAGACCATAAAATACAGATGTCATCCAAATAGCGTCTGTAGAACAGAATGTGATCTTTCCATGGGGGTATTAGAACGAATGTATGCTCCCACATGTGCAATATTACATTTGCGTAGAAGGATGCACAAGATGCCCCCATGGCAACCATTAAAAAAGATGAAGTTGTTGGACAAAACCATCTCCATCATTTCGGTAAGCAAGTTGGACATTTTGTTGCTAAGGGTTGTTGGGATCCCAAAATTCAGTTTCTAGTTCTGGAACAGGTTGAGCCAGATGCAAGAGGTGGTGACTGGGAATCCACCTTGGGCTACCGTGAACTATTATGGCAGTTGAGACTGAATGCAGGGAAGCCACCAGGTCTGAATGGGATGATCAGCATTAAACCGGTCCTCAAGCTTAGGAGGGCTAGGTTATAACTCTCATACTTGACCCCCTTCATACTACAGCATCCCCACACAGCATATTAAATTACTGAACATCCACGGTTTCAGGATTCTGACTAATAAATCAAATTCTATATGAAATGGTATATGGATGGGCATCAAAAATATCCCACGCACATTTTATTGCATGTCTTTATCAGTGCAAAGTAATAATAAAAAGAAAAAATTTTTTAACAATTCACTGACAATCCAAACACATCTTTAAGCATATTCCTCAACAATCTACAACCCCAACCAGACTTCAGACTTTTATGTTCTGAAACCTAGGAAACTGGTATTTTAAAATGTTTTTTATGGTTAGTCATTTTTATTTAAGTGCAGATGTTGTTGCAAACATTTCATTTTTTGAGTTGGTATAATGACTAACTTTTTTAACATCCAACTCCAAAGCACCACACCTTAGTACTAGACTTACTAATTAATCAATTGTATAATTGCTAGGCTATTTAATGGAGGTTACTGCATACTGCATTTTGTTTTCACTTGATAAAGCTCAGGACTGCCTGAGCGAAAGCTTGTGTGATTTTATCTGTGACTTTTGGAATACTTCAGTGTGATTTTATCTGTGACTTTTGGAACACTTCAGAAATAAAAATACAGCCTTGTGGACTTTAGCAGAGTTCTGGTTCCTTTCTTCAAGGTCGTGGATTATTCTTTGCTTGTCTTTGGTTTTGTGCATTACTTCACTTGATCTTGTCTGCCATGGCCAATGGAGAAGAAACCTTTAACCCAGGAGAAACTCCTGAAATGCTGAAAAACACTACAAATGATCTTCCGGTGAGCAGAGCGGAGTTCAACCAAGTACTGGTTGCACTCAAGGAGCTCACTAACTTGCTGAAACCCACCACGGCTGCTTCACCAGGGCTAGCTTGCAACCAGCAGCAAGCACTACAAAACAACTTTGGATTACGGTAATTGCGGACCCAGAAGAGGGTACAAGCTCCACTATATCCTCCACGGACATGTCTGGCGCCGGATCCAAAAGAAACAACTTTACTCGCCGCCATGAAGCTACCAGAGCTCCTGAAACAAACGTACAACCAGGGACCAATGGAACTAGTAATCCTGCTCTGAAACATAGAAACAAGGATGTAAACTTCACAAAATGGGCTGGACAACGCTTCACCTTTTCTAAAGGTAGTAACAACACTAACAATTTTTCTAACTTTGATCAGAGCATGGACTTGTTCAAGGACAAATTATACTCCTTAAGGAGTACACAGCTAGAGATAGACTATTTGAATGAATGTCTGAGAGTAAAACGTGTCCCGAAGGGCTACGCTTTTTTAAATTTCCAAACAATGTTCAGTATGGTACTGATTATTATTTTAACTTGTGTGAGATTTTTGATAAAGCTGGATTGGAGATGTTGCATTTAATGGTAGGGGAATATGAACTGAAAGCACAAGCATTAATGACTGAGCTAGACACTTTAAACAATGAGTTAACATCTAGTACTAATTTTAGTGCTTTTAAATCAAACTATGACAAGGTTTTTGATAATGTTGATGTTTTTTGTGATAAGATTCTTAACAGAAAACTAAGAAAATTAGAACGTGATCTCATCGAATACAGGGATGGCCTCGCCTACCCTAGCCCCAATGGTTACAATAAAACTTCTTCCAAAACAACACCACAAACACAGATAGGGCTAGTGACACATATGACAGACAAGAGGAACCCCTTAGAAGAAGTGAAAGGCTAGCAGAGAAGAACAGAAGGGGTACTAACAACCAGGATTTTCAGCAGAACCCCGGCCAGACCGGGGTTTGGGGACAAAGACAGGCACCGAGGTCTTGGAATTTTGTTCACTAACAAACCACCACACACCCACTACCCTAACATCCCTGGATGACCCTACAACTGACCAAGCCCCAAATCTGGGTTTGCACAATCAAAACCCTACTAATATTGAGGGTAACTGCACTATTTTAAGGAGAAACAACTTTGCCATATACAATTACACGGACATGAACCTTCCTACAAATGCTTTTGATATTTTCACCCGAGGGTTACATTTTGTCCCAACTAAACCCATGAATTTAACACAAGCTCTGATAGATTTAAAATGTTTACCAGAGCTTTAAATTTAAATTTGATTTTTAAAGGGCAAACACTTAATGCAGCAGGCCCAACGCTACAAGTCTCTTTAACCCCCCACTACACCCAATAATTCTCTTCTTTGAAAAGTTAGTGGAGAATGACTTCAGGAAAGTATACAATAATCAAGAAATTCTACTTCATCCAAATTTTTCTGAACAAGAAATGAATTTTATTGAACACTTGCATGAAGAAAAAATCAGGGTCATGAAACCTGATAAAGGAGGGGGAATTGTCCTTATGTTCTCAGAGGACTACGAAGCCCACATGCACATTATGTTGCAGAATGACGAACAATACGAGACGGTTTCACGAAACGAGATCAATATAGCCTTTGCTGAGATTAAGTACTATCTTACTGACCTTCTATTACAACAGGCCATCAATGAAAAGGTCTATAACTACTTACATGTGGAAAAGCCCAGAATACCAGTCATCTTTGGGATACCTAAACCGATAAAGGAATAAATCCACTACAATTCCGGCCGATTGTATCAGGAGCAGGTGGAGTGACTGAGCCCCTGGGAAAATTTATTGATTACATGACTAAAGAATACACGCCTTTATTGTCCCACGTTTGCAAGGATTCTTGGCACTTCCTCCGGGACATTCCCACCTCTTGCTACTCCCCAGACACCTTAATGGTCACAGTGGACATCAAAGATCTGTTTTCCAGCATCCCTCATCAAATAGGTTTGGAATGGTTTGCCCAATTTCTAGGCCAGAAGACAACCCTTAGCAACAAAATGTCCAACTTGCTTACCGAAATGATGGAGATGGTTTTGTCCAACAACTTCATCTTTTTAATGGTGAATTATACCGGCAACGCAAGGGGTTGCCATGGGGGCATCTTGTGCATCCTTCTACGCAAATGTAATATTGCACATGTGGGAGCATACATTCGTTCTAATACCCCCATGGAAAGATCACATTCTGTTCTACAGACGCTATTTGGATGACATCTGTATTTTATGGTCTGGCTCTGAAGGGAACCTATCTGAATTCCTTATACACATCAATTCAACAACGAATTTCCTACATTTCACACACACAGTGGATCAGCACAAACTTCATTATCTGGACATCACTCTTTACAAGGACTACAATCAGAAAACTTTCCATTCCAAACTACATCCCAAGGCAACATTTTCTAACTCCTTGCTACACTTCGAAAGTGCCCACCCACCATATCAAAAGAGGGGGATCATTAAGGGGCAGCTCATCAGAGCAAGTAGAATATGCAGTACGGAGAAAGATTTTGATTCTGAGGTGGAATTTTGAAAAACTTTTTGGAGAGAGGTTACCCTCTGGAACTATTTCTAACTCTAGCAGCAGAGGTAAAATCTGCACGACATTCCCTCTACAAACCAATACTAGGGGGGGGGTTTGTACCAGTGACCAACAATACACAAAACAAGGATGCTGTTCACACTAACAGTTTTGCACACACATACTCATCAAATTCCTATGAATTGGAAGAAACAATCTTACATCACTGGCCGGTTTTAACCCTCCTTGAAGAACTAAAAGACTATATACCACCTAAACCCAGTTTTGTTCGTAAAAGAGGGGCCAATCTAAAGGAATTATTTGAAAGAAATCAAAGAAAAAAGATGAAGGTAAAACAACCAAGGCTGGGCACTTTCAGATGTGGTGCCTGTGCCCAATGTCATGCCATATCTAAAGAAACAGCACCATACCTCCCGTCTAGGAACTACAAGATACACCCCACTGGATTTTACACCTGTGCCTCTAGAGGGTCGTATACTTGGGGATGTGCACCAACTGTCAAAGTTTCTATGTGGGCAAAACTGAGAGGGAATTAAGGAAACGTATCTACGAGCATCTTTATGACATGACCAGGAAGAAGGAAACCAATGCCTTCTATAAACACTCACTCTCCTGCCCAGATCCCAAAATTCAGTTTCTAGTTCTGGAACAGGTTGAGCCAGATGCAAGAGGTGGTGACTGGGAATCCACCTTGGGCTACCGTGAACTATTATGGCAGTTGAGACTGAATGCAGGGAAGCCACCAGGTCTGAATGGGATGATCAGCATTAAACCGGTCCTCAAGCTTAGGAGGGCTAGGTTATAACTCTCATACTTGACCCCCTTCATACTACAGCATCCCCACACAGCATATTAAATTACTGAACATCCACGGTTTCAGGATTCTGACTAATAAATCAAATTCTATATGAAATGGTATATGGATGGGCATCAAAAATATCCCACGCACATTTTATTGCATGTCTTTATCAGTGCAAAGTAATAATAAAAAGAAAAAAATTTTTAACAACTCACTGACAATCCAAACACATCTTTAAGCATATTCCTCAACAATCTACAACCCCAACCAGACTTCAGACTTTTATGTTCTGAAACCTAGGAAACTGGTATTTTAAAATGTTTTTTTATGGTTAGTCATTTTTATTTAAGTGCAGATGTTGTTGCAAACATTTCATTTTTTGAGTTGGTATAATGACTAACTTTTTTAACATCCAACTCCAAAGCACCACACCTTAGTACTAGACTTACTAATTAATTAATTGTATAATTGCTAGGCTATTTAATGGAGGTTACTGCATACTGCATTTTGTTTTCACTTGATAAAGCTCAGGACTGCCTGAGCGAAAGCGCTTGTGTGATTTTATCTGTGACTTTTGGAATACTTCAGTGTGATTTTATCTGTGACTTTTGGAACACTTCAGAAATAAAAATACAGCCTTGTGGACTTTAGCAGAGTTCTGGTTCCTTTCTTCAAGGTCGTGGATTATTCTTTGCATTTCTTTAGATATAGCATTTCTAACAGAGCTGGGTCAGACATGGCTTTGTAAGTCAAGCAGAAATCACTTCTTAGTAGATGATATGAGACAGCGAATAGCTGGAGTTTTTTGAGTCTGCCCATGTAGGACATGTGTTTAAGGCCTAGGATCCTCTTTGTGAGGTACTTTTGTGACCTTTCCAGCTGTTGCATGTGTCTGGTAAGGTACATGCCAAACAGGGCATTATACTTGATGATTGGCCTAATGAGGGAAGAGTAGAGAAAGATGATGACCTCTTTCTTCCTGTATGCAAAACCCTTGGTAATGAGATGTCCCACATAGAAGGACTTTCTGACCTCAGTGGCACTGTGGTGGTCAAAGGAGAGGCTGCTGTCAACCAGTGTCCCCAGATCTCTTATAACACCTTCAGTGTTCAGTGGGCTCCAATCAGTGTGGTAATTAGTGGGACCTAAGTTTTTCCAAAGGGGATGACGCATTTTTTGGAATTAAGCTTAAGGCCATGGTTTTGACACCAGTCATTGGTCTCAGTGAGGCCTTTCTGTAGGATGTCTAGATCACTTGGGGAGTTAACAATGGCTCCCAGCATGCAGTTATCTGCGAACTTGGTCAGCCAGAGTCCCTCTGTGTTGGCCTGGACTTCTGAGAATTAGATGCCAAACAGGAGAAGACCCAGGACTGATCCCTGTGGGACTCCACTCATGACTGGTAGGCAGTCTGACTTGGAGTCCACTACTTTCACACTGTGGGTTCCATCTGTGAGTCAATTTACAACCCACCTAGTGATATAGGGGTTGATGCCTAGTTTGGTGAGTTTATTAATAATTCCTGAGTAGAAAATGGTATTAAAGGCCTTGGCCAGATCGAGGTAGGCTATATGAACTGGCTTGCCCCTCATCTACAGCTCTGGTGACTGACTCAAAGAAGTCAACCAGGTTGAGCAGGCATGATCTACCTTTCACAAAACCAAATTGCATGGCATCTAGAGTTTGGAGATTCCCTATATCCTTGCTAATTAGGTCCATGTTGATGCACTCCAAAGCCTTACATATCAGACTCATCAGGCTAATGGGGTGATAATTCCCAGGGTCTGTAGTTGCTCCCCCTTTATGGAGAGGGATGACTGTAGCAGTGTGCCATTCGGTAGGGACAAAGGCTGAGGTGAGGCTGTGATTGAACAGGGCACACAGATTTGGTGCCAATTCACTTTGTAATTCATGTAGAACACATCCAGGGATATTGTTGGGTCCCATGGAGGCTGTATTATTGGCCTTGGACAATGCAGCTTTAACCTGTGCTGCAGTAATGCTGGGTGTCTGGCATTCCTCCGGTATTGTGATTGGTCCTTTAGAGGGAGAGAGGGGTAAAGTTGTCACTGAATCTATCAGCCAGTATGTTGGCAATATCTGTTTGCTCAGTATAGGAGGTACCATTGTGCAGTAACGCAGAGAAAACTTGGATATTGCTGTGGAGATTCTTGATATAACTATAGAAGGCTTTGCAGCTGTTTCAAGTGTCTGCTGCAATTCTGCCTTCATAGCAGGCTTTAGAGGTTTTGATGAGGGATCTGAACTTTTTGTTGAGGCTAATAAGGGAGTTTTTCCAGTCTTGGGACTTCACCTTTTTCTGCATCAGTTTCTTCCTTCTGTTGTTGATTTTATTAATGGTAGGGGACCAGCAAATTGGCTTCCTTTTTTTGGAGGAGAGCATCTTGGTTCTGTTGGTTATGGCTAGTTTCATTCATTTATGTATGTGTTTGTACAGTGCATAGGTGTATGATTTGGCAGTCATGCATCTATTTTCTATTGACATGGGTGCTGTGAAGTTAGCCACCTGTGTTTTTAGGAGCCCAAAGTCAGCTTTGGAGAAGTTTTGATGGTGATTACCTTTGTGGAGGATGTGGGTGAGATGTGGATTTCCATGGTGATTAGTTTGTGGCCGGATCTAACCAGGGAGGAATTGACTATTGGTGTAGTGCAACATTTGCCCATGTTAGCAATAGCCTTTCAAGGATGTTGCTTCCTTTAGAAGGGGTAACGATGAGCTAGTCTAGGGCATTGGAACTGATGAATTCCAGAAAGCGTTGGGCCAGTGTATTGGTGCATGAGTAGTTTTCCCAGTTGATGGAGGTGTAGTTGAAGTCACCTAGAATGAGAGTGTTGGGTTGGATCCTAATAGTTTCCAGCGTGCTTAAGAATGTGGAGTGAGAGTCTTGGGACATGGCTTGGGATCTATAGCAGGCTACGATCTGAATCTCTGTCTCACCCAATGTTAGTTGTACCTGAAGTATCTCAGATGTGTTATGCTGGGCTACTAGTTTGGAGGTGTGCATATCCTTTATGAATATGGAGACACCACTGCCTTTGGAGCTTCAGTCCATGTTCTGGGGCCAAAAGGTGTGGAATGAGTTATAGGCTGGTACCGCAGGGGTGCTTTCTGCTGCTTTAAACCAGGTTTCTGCTACAACACAAATGTTGATGTTCTCCATTTTGAGGAGTGCTTCAAGCAAGTGCATCTTGAGATTTAGACTTCTAGTGTTGAACAGCATGACCCTCAGATTGCATTTATTTATAAGCTGTTATGGTGGTAATTTGCTCTTTGGATCATTGCCTAAAAAAGGCACTATAGGGGTGGCAAGAGCCTTAGCCAGTATCCGGAAACCCAGTGGTGGCAGATGCAGGCCATCTCTGGCAAGGCATTGAGGTCTGTCAGTCATGTCATCCCAAGCAGACAAATACTGGCTCCCCTTAGAATGACACCAGAAACATAGCCAATTGTTGAAGTCAATCATTTTTGGCTTGTACTGCGGAATCATTCTGGGCTACAGTAGGATGCTGCTCAGGGCTGGGGTCATACCTGCCTGGGCCACATAATCCAAGAGCTCCCTCCATGTCTCTTTTCATGTAGTCTAGGGAGATGTGTCTCAGGTCATTCACACCTACATGGACAGTGACAGAGTCATACTTATACTTGTTGTGGAGTTACCTGAGTGTGTGTGTTATGTGTCAGATTATGACACCTGAGCACCTGATAGACAGCTGACTGTTACCTTCTCCTTAGTCAACCTAGTGAGTGAGACATTAGTGTGCCTCACTATCGAGTCACCTATGATTAGTGTATTGGGCAATCTGTTTTGCCTTAGGGGTTAAGGTTGAGGGACACACTGTGTAGGTGAGCTATGTGTCTTGTAATTTGTGCTGTGTTGTGGTGATCGAGTGTGTTTCTACCTTGGAGGTCTCTACTGTTTGGGTAGATTTCTATTGAGAGCCTACATGAAGGTGGGTGTGTGGTTTGCATTTTTATGTGAGAGCTGTGATGGTGGGTGTTCTGGAGGGCTATGTTTTGCATGTGTTGAGGTGCAGGTGTTGACCTTCTCCTCTTGGCCAGCTATTCCAGTCCCGGCTTGAGAGTGCATGGCTTCCAATTTGGATATATAAGTACATCTCTCACAAGTCACAGTGTTGGGAGGTAAGATGATAGGGTTGTCTGTGTACATGAGGCAGTTGCTACACTGCCTCAGAATGCCCTAGTTCACCTGGTTAATAGGAGAAAGCATAGGGATCTGACCTTTAGACATGCCAAGAGGGATGGTCATTATTACTAAGTACTGAAGCTGTTTCCTTATATATTCCTTTTACAGGAAACATGTCACTCAAGGTGTCTTTACGTACATCTCTTTCACATAGCTGTTCAAACAATAAAAATGAATTGTTACATGGAGAATTAAAGATACTAGATTTTCTTAAACTACCTCCATCATAACCATTACTATCACTTCCACCAGTATTCCCAAACCATACTGTTAAATTACATTTCCTTACAAACAATTTTAAGTCAAGTAATGTTTGTCCAATTTTTGCTCTAGCTGAGGGTACAAAATTAAATCCTTTGGACAGTAAATCAGCATAGTTAAAATCAAAATCTCTGCTAGAAAAGTTAAATAAAGTCAGAGTCTGTGTTGTGTACCTTTCTTAAAATGTCCATATTAGTCTGTTCATCTATCAGCATTTCCGCCTCATGCCATTTTTCCTGTTGAAATTCATCTTCGGTCTTGCCCTTTGTTGTCGGTAAAAATCCTCATTTCTGAAGGAATTGTTATTAACCGCCGGCTTCTGTGCTTGAATCCTTTCTGATCTCCTGAACAAACCATCTCCGTTTGCTTCATTAACTGGAACCGGTGCTGGGGCATGCAAGTCATTCTGCTGTCACCCTATAGGCTGTTGCCAAGAAATAGAAGAACATTGTCCCCATTTATTGGAGGGATCTGGATAGGCCAACCCACTCTGATATGCAGTGGAAGGGTCTATATCACGTTATCGAATCATGGTAACATCGAACACCAGAAGACCGACACGTAAAGCTCGAACTACGGTAACAGCGAACGTATAAAACCGTGAAACGCGAAATGTTGAAGTGTGATGGTTGGCCCGTCTGTGGTATAGCGCTGTAAGGTAAGTGTGCGATAGTTACGGACCTTAGGGTTAGGGTGCGGGTTAAGGTAAGTGCATAGATAGGTAATGTATGGAAGGTTTAGTGTAGGGTTAGAAGTAGGGTTTTGTTAACTGTATGTGAATGGATTATTTGTTTTATTTGGGTATATGTCTGTAGGGTAAATGTGCGATAGTTACAGACCTTAGGGTTAGGGTGTGGGTTAAGGTAAGTGCATAGATAGTAATGTATGTAAGGTTTAGTGTAGGGTTAGAAGTAGGGTTTGGTTTGTGTGTGTATGCATTTTATTTATTATGTTTGGGTATATAGTATGTAGCACATGGTGGTGTTGGCCGACTATGACAGTTTGAGATTTGAAAATTCACAGTTTAGGTGGTTCATCGTATTTGCGGTTCAGGCTATGTGTGTCGGTGTTATGGTGTTCAATGTTAGGGGTATGCGATAACGTAATATAGACCCACAGTGGAATCTCTTTGAAACTTTTTCTGTTTTCACATTAAATTAATGCCACATTCTTTATTAGTTTTAGAAAAAAATGTTGGAATAATCAGTGCTATAATGCTCAAACAAGAGATCATCAGTAATAGCACTATTAAGTCTGTCTAAATCCACCAAAAGATTCTCTAGAAGGATATCCTTGTTTTTTATCAGACAGTCAACCACCTCACAGCCTGCCTTATTAAAGATACTTGTAAGTTTAATATAATATTCTGTACCTTTTTCCACTCCATTGGGGTATTTCCAAAGGCAAAGACCTTTTGGAGCAAACTCATTGGAAAGGCATTCACGTAAATAAGCTTTGTCTAGCTGCAATCTTCTAAACTGACTCAATTTTGATTCAAACACATGTAATTGCTCACCAATGAATTACAAACACTGGCTGTGGCAATCTTGTTATGAACATAACTAGTTCACAGTTCAAAATTATTGACTTTCCAAGTCCGGAAGTTGAAAGGCACTGTACTCAAATTTGGCTACAAATTACTAATATGACTTGTTTGTACCATAGTTATCTGCATTAAAGGCAAACCCAGGCTACTTTGACTTTTGAGGATTGACAATTGAAAATTAGACAAACCATTGTTCCTGTTAGACAAATGTTGATTCATTTGGACCATAAGTGCAGTTATATCCTCAATGGAACCAGTAAGTCCACCAAAAAGGTTAGCCAAGTCTCCCATACTGCCTGCTCCAGAAGCCATAACAAGAACATTCACTGGAAAACTCCAAACAGCTTACACCAAGAACAGAGAGGTTGCTATCAACCTGTGTTCCTAGATCTCTTATGATGCCTTCAGTGTTCAGTGGATTGCCATCGATGTGGTAATTTATGGGCACCGAGTTTTTTCCAAAGGGGATGATGATGCATTTTTGTTGGCATTGAGTTTTAGGTTATGGTTTTGGCACCAATAGTTGGTCTCGATGAGGCCTTTTTGTAGGATATATACATCACTTGGGGAGTTAATAATGGCTCCCAGCTTGCAAATATCTGCGAACTTGCTCAGCCAGAGACCCTTCATGTTGGCCTGGTCTTCAGAGAAGTAGATGCCGAAGAGGAGGGGACCCAGGACTGATCCCTGTGGGACTCCACTCATGACTGGTGGCAGTCTGACTTGGAGTCTGCTACTATATCACTGTGGGTTCTATCCAGTTTGCCACCCATCTATTGATAGAGGGGTTGATACCTAGTTTAGTGAGTCTATCTATAATTCCTGAATGGGGAATGGTATTGAAGGCTTTGGTCAGATCGAGATAGGCTGTATGAACTACCTTGCCCTCATCCACAGCTCTGGTGACTGGCTCGAAGAAGTCAACCAGGATGAGCAGGCATGATCTACCCTTCACAAAGCCAAATTGTGTGGGATACAAAGTTTGGAAATTTCCTATATCCTTATTTATTAGGTCCATGATGATGCACTCCATAGCCTTACATATCAGACTCATCAGGCTAATGGGGTGATAGTTCCCAGGATCTATAGTCGCACCTCCTTTATGGAGAGGGATGATTGTGCGGCAGTGCACCATTTGGCAGGGACAAAGCCTGAGGTGAGGCTGTGATTGAACAGGGCACATAGGTGTGGTGCCAGTTCATTTTGTAGTTCATGTAGAACACATCCAGATATATTGTTGGGTCCCATGGAAGCTGTATTCTTGGCCTTGGATAGTGCAGTTTTAACCTACGCAATGGTGATACTGGGTGCCTGGGATTCTATTGGTATTGTGATAGGTCCTTTGTGGGGGAGAGAGGGGTAAAGTTGTCACTAAATCTGTTGGCCAATATATTGGCAATATTTGTTGGCTAGGTATAAGATGTACCATTATGCAGTAGCTTTGACCAAACCTGGGTATTGCCGTGGAGATTTCTGACATAACCATAGAAGGCCTTGTGATTATCTTTAGTATCTGCTGCAATCTTTTTTTCGTAGCTAGATTTAGAGGATTTAATGAGGGATCTCAACTTTTTGTTGAGACTAATAAGGGAGTTTTTCCAATCTTGGGACTTCACCTTTTCTGCAACAGTTTCTTTCTTTTGTTGTAGAGTTTGTTTATGACAGGGAACCACCAGATTGGCTTCATTTTTTTGGAGGACAGTGTCTTGGTTCTCTTGGGTATGGCCAGTTCCATGCATTTATGTACGTGTCTGTACAGTGCATTGGTGTACGATTCAGCAGTCATGCACCCATTCTCCATCTGCATGGGTGTCGTGAAGTTTGCCACCTCTGTCGTTAGGAGTCCAAAGTTAGCTTTGGAGAAGTTCTTTATGGTGGTTACCTTTGCGGGGGGTGTGGGTGGGATGTGGATATCCATGGTGACAAGTTTGTGGTCAGATCTAACCAGGGAGGAATTGAATATTGGTGCGGAGCAACGGTTGCCCATGTTAGTGACAACCAGGTCAAGGATGTTGTTCCCTCTAGTGGGGGTAAGAATGACCTGGTCCCGGGCATTGAAATTAATGAATTCTAGGAAACATTGGGCTGGTATATTGGTACATGAGTAATTTTTACAGTCGATGGAGGGGTAGTTTAAGTCGCCCAGTATGAGGGTGTTGGGTTGGACCCTAATATTTTCCAGAGTGCTTAGGAATGTGAACTGGGAGTCTTGGGACCTATAGCAGGCTACGACCTGAATCAATGTCTTACCCAATGTTAGTTGCACCTGAAGTATCTCTCCAGCATTATGTTGGGCTAACAGTCTGGAGGTGTGCATATCCTTTATTAATGTGGATACACCTCCGCCTTTGAAGTCTCGGTCCAAATTTTGGGGTCGAAAAGTGTGGAAAGAATTATAGTCTGGTAGTGCCGGGGTGCTTTCAGCTGCCTTGAACCAGGTCGCTGTTATGGCACAAATGTTGACGTTCTCCATTTTAAGGAGTACTTTGAGTGAGTGCATCTTGAGATTTAAACTTTTAGCACTGAGCAGCATGACCCTCGGATTGCATTTATTTATAGCAGTTACAGTGGTAGTTTGGTCCTTGGAACACTGTCTAAAAAAGGCACTATAGGGTGGCAAGAGCCTTGGCCAGTATATGGAATCCCAGGGATGACAGATGCAGGCCATCTCTGGCAAAACATCAAGGTATGTCAATCATGTCATCTCTGGCAGGCAGACAGACACTGGATCTGCTTAGAATGAGTCCAGAAACTTAGCCAATTGTTGAAGTCAATCATTTTCAGCTTGTACTGTGGTATCATTCTGGTTAATGGTAGGATGCTGCTCAGGGTTAGGTCATACTCACCTGGGCTACATGATCTGAGAGCTCCTCCATGTCTCTTTTCATGTAGTCCAGGGAGGTACGTCTCAGGTCGTTCATACCAACATGGACAATGACAGAGTCATATTTGTACTTTGTCGTGGAGTGACCTAAGTGTGTGCATTATGTGACAGATTCTGGTGCCCGACAGGCAGCTGACTGTTACCTTCTCCTTATTCAGTCTAGTGAGTGGGATGTCTGTGTGCCTCACTATAGAGTCACCTATGACTAATGTACTAATGTGTTGGGCAAGCTATTTTGCCTTAGGGGCTTTGGTTGAGTGGCACACTGTTCAGGTGAGCTATGTGTCTTGTGATTTTTGCCACACTCTGATGGTTGAGTGCATTTCTGCCTTGGAGGGCTCTGCTGTTTGGGGAGATTTTTATTGAGAGCCTCCACGAAGGTGGGTCTGTGGTTTGTGTTTTTATACAGGAGATATGGTGGTGTTTGATCTGGAAGGCTATGTGTTCCCTCTGGTGTGGTGTAAGTGTTGACCTTCTCCTCTTGACCAGATATTCTGGTCTTGGTTGGAGAATGCATTGCTTCCAATTTGGATATATAAGTGCATCTCTCACAAGTCTGGGATTTGGGTGGTAAGAGGAGAGGGTTGCCAGTGTACATGAGGCAGTTCTTACATTGCCTCAGAAGGCCCAGGTTCACCAGGTTAATAGGAGAAAGTGCAGGGAACTGACCTTTAGACATACCTGGAGGGGTGGGTATTATTAATAAGGGGTTTATATTGGAACATCAAAGGCTGATAAGTCCAAAGCTCACAACATCGAACTTCAAACTGCGAAAGCTGATAACATCGAACCGCAGAAGAACGATCACCATAGAGTGCGGGAAGGGAAGATTTCTCTTTACTGCACTATAGTGCGATCTCGGAGTTGGTATATTTAAGTAGGGGGGTTTGTGGACGGTGCATGGGGGCTTGCCCCCCTGCATAGAGCATTGTTTTTGTTAGTATTTTTTTTTTGTCCATCCGATGTTGTCAGCCTTCGTGGTTTACAGTTCGAGGTTGTGAGCTTCGAACTTGTAAGCTTTCAATCATCTGATACAGACCTATTGAAAAGTACTGGATCTGTTTCCTCATAGTATGTTTAGTGCTGGTAGAACTTATGTATGCTACAATAATTGCTACAAGACGTCTGGTAAAGTGCTGGATGAATAAGCTAGTTTAAGTGGGAGAGGAAAGAGAACTGGGAAGGTCTAAGGGAAAAATTAAAGAGCAGACTTTCTAGAACCAATAACAGTTTACCCTAGCTTAGTAGTGCTGTGACCATGTGCACAGAAACTACAGCAGTGCAATGTCGAGCATTAATGAGTGAGGAAACCGTCACTGTGATATTGTTCACATAGCAAGCAATGCATAGAGCACACTGTATAAACACATGTCAACTCTCAAGACATGTGCCACATGATCACTGTCCCCATGACATTGCCAGTGGAAATGTTATACTGACATGAAATCTTGACATTCATGTATATATATGTTCATCCAAAATATCAAGTGGTAATACTGATGTAATGTACTGTTATATCTGTGATGCTGTACAGACACACTATAGCTGTACCTAGGATACAATTGGACTTTGTAGGTTCATAGTTTCATAGGACAGTACTAGGCTAATGTTCCAAGATGACATAAAATCCTAGCCATATCTAACATGAGTTTCACAATTTTTAAATAGCTATGTGAACAAATTTCACAAAGATATCAGCATATGCTATATTATCTAAGACCAACTGCCTATATCCTATCCATGTGGGACACGGGCATAACACTATGAGTACAATTTCCATTAACCATCCATTGATGTAGGCTGCACTTGAATAGTGTCAGGAAAGGTCATTGCTTCACATGCAGTGGAAGCTTGCTCCAGGGAAGGTATAGTGTCTGAGAGATGTTTTTATCTCTCCAGCATGACTTATTATGTCAGAGGTTAGGTTTACATCCTTGGAATGAGTGGCCCTTGTGCAGTTTATTTAGCAATGTGCAAAATTTCCATCAGGGCTGGATTGTAGAATGCCCTGTAGGGCAGACACAAATTGGCCATTAGTAGTCTGTATGGGATATAGGTTCATAGGTCATAGGTGTGTACTCGGCTAATGCTCCTAGAGCCTTTACAAGCCTAGCCCATAGGATTACCCTGGCATAGTGCCACCCAACCTTAGTTCCCAGAGCCTGTGTGGAATAGAGCTACTGGAGTGATCCCTGGGGTGAATTTTCTATTTCCCATCCACTCATCAAGATTTGTCTTGAAGAGGGCCATTGAGCTGCTCTGTTTGACATGTATAGGACGTCTATTCTATAGCATGGGCAGTCTCTGGGTTATGAACCTATCTCTCCAGCACGTTCTGTTGATTGTGGTCATGAGGTTGAGGTCTCTGGAGCATGTGGTGTGGAGGGATTGGGATTTCTTTAGATGTAGCATTTCTAACAGAGCTGGGTCAGACATGCCTTTGTAAGTAAAGCCGAGATTGCCTCTAAGTAGGCAATATGAGACAGACAATAGTTGGAGTTTTTTGAGTCTGTCCATATAGGGCAAGTGTTTAAGGCCTAGGATCCTCTTTGTGAGGTACTTTTTCAGCCTCTTCAGTTGTTGCAGGTGTCTAGTGAGGTACATGCCAAATAGGGCATTGTTATCGATGATTGGCCTAATGAGGGAAAAGTAGAGAGAGACAGTGACCTCTTTCTTGCTGGATGCAAAACCTTTAGTAATGAGATGTGCCACATAGAAGGACTTTCTGACCACAGTGGCAATGTGGTGGTCAAAAGAGAGATTGCTGTCAACCTGTGTTCCCAGATCTCTTATAACACCTTCTGTATTCAGTGGTGGACTACCATCGATGTAGTAATTCATGAGAACTGGATTTTTCCCAAAGTGGATGATGACACATTTTTTTGGCATTGAGCTTAAGGCCATGGTTCTGATACTAGTCATTGGTCTCAGTGAGGCCTTTCTGTAGGATGTCAGCATCACTTGGGGAGTTAATAAAGGCTCACAACTTGCAATCGTCTGCGAAATTTGTCAGCCAGAGTCCCTTAGTGTTGGCCTGCACTTCTGATAAGTAGATACCAAACAGGAGAGGACCCAGGACTGATCCCCGTGGGAATCAACTCATGACTGGTAGGCAGTCTGACTTGGAGTCAGCTACTTTAACACTGTAGGTTCTATCTGTTAACCAGTTTGCAACCCACCTAGTGATATAGGGGTTGATGCCTAGCTTAATGAGTTTTTCTATGATTCCTGAGTGGAAAATGGTATCAAAGGCCTTGGCCAGATCAAGGTAGGCTGTATGAACCACCTTGCCTTCATCCACAGCTCTGCTGACTGACTCAAAGAAGTCGACCAAGTTGAGCAGGTATAAGCTACCCTTCACAAAACCAAACTGTATGGGATACAGAGTTTGGAGATTCCCTATATCCTTGTTCATTAGGTCCATGATGATGCGTTCCATAGCTTTGCATATCAGACTTGTCAGGCTAATGGGACGATAGTTCCCAGGGTCTGTAGTCACTCCTGCTTTGTGGAGAGGGATGACTATAGCAGTGTGCCATTTGGTAGGGACAAAGCCTGAGGTGAGGTTGTGATTGAACAGGGCACACAGGTGAAGTGCCAGTTCACTCTGCAGTTCATATAGAACACAGCCAGTGTTATTGTCAGGTCCCATAGAAGCTGTATTCTTGGCCTTGGACAGTGCTGTTTTAACCTGTGCAGTAGGAATACTGGGTGTCTGGCAATCTACTGGTATTATGACTGGTCCTTTGTGGAGGAGAGAGGGGTAAAGTTGGCACTGAAACTGTCAGCCAATATATTGACAATATCTGTTGACTCGGTATTGGAGGTACCGTTGTGTAGTAGCTCAGAGCAAATCTGGGTATTGCCATGGAGATTCTTTATATAACTATAGAAGGTCTTGTGTTTGTCTTTACTATCTGCTGCAATTCCGTTTTCATAGCTAGGTTTAGAGGATTTGATGAGAGATCTCAACTTGTTGTTGAGGCTGATAAGGGAGTTTTTCCAGTCTTGGGACTTCACCTTATTCCATATCAGTTTCCTACTTCTGTTGTAGAGTTTGTTTATGGAAGGGGACCACAAGATTTGTTTCATTTTTTTAGAGGAGAGCATCTTGGTTCTGTTGGGTATGGTGAGATCTATGCATCTGTGTACATGTTCGTACAGTGCATTGGTGTATGAGTCGGCAGTCATGCAACTATTCTCCATTTGTATGGGTGCTGTTAAGTTAGCCATCTCTGTTTTTAGGAGCCCAAAGTTAACTTTGGAGAAGTTTTTCATGGTGGTTTCCTTTGTGGGAGGTGGGAGGATTGTGGATTTCCAAGGTGATTAGTTTGTGGTCGGATCTAACCAGGGAGGAGTTGACTATTGGTGTAGAGCAATGATTGCCCATGTTAGTAATGACCAGGTCAAGGATGTTGCTACCTCTAGTGGGGGTAAGTACGAGCTGGTACTGGGCATTGGAATTAATGAATTCCAGGAAACGTTGGGCAAGTGTATTGGTACATGAGTAGTTTTCCCATTTAATGGAGAGGTAGTTGAAATCACCCAGTATGAGAGTGTTAGGTTGGACCCTGACACACTATTATGCTTTTAATTTTTCCACACAGGACTTGTCTATTACACCTTGTATCTTCCTTGTGCAAAATCTATGGTGTTGCTCCAGCTGCTGCAGATGTGTGGTCAGTTACATGCAAAAGGGTGCATTGTTCTCAATTTTTGTTGTGATGAGGGCCAAATACAATACAATTATTTATTGATTTATTTATTTATTGATTGATTGGGTGATTGATTTGACATTTGTTGACTGGGAATGTCCGACTGAGCTAGTGCCCTTTTTCAGTTGCAGCCCGGGGAGAAAAGCACCACCGAAAGCAAGATACATTGTTACAACATATAATGTTAAAGAGAATTTTACAGTGTTTGTCGACTAAAGTATTCAAGAAGGATTATACAATTGATAAAAACCATAGATCACGAATCAACAGTCATTTGTAACCAAGACACAGGTACAGTTACTATAAAGGCTGTCTTCCCCAATATCTTGTTCGTTATAACACTTCCAATAACTCCACTAAAAGAGAACGTTCAGCAATAAGCGATACCAATGGCTCCAACAAAAGGAAACTTTTATTATAAGCCAAAACAACTAACTTCATGTCTTTTTAGTTGTTTTGGGTTATAATAAAAGTTTCCTTTTGTTGGAGTCATTGGTATCGTTTATTGCTGAACGTTCTCTTTTAGTGGAGATATTGGAAGTGTTATAACGAACAAGATATTGGGGAAGACATTAATTATACAATTGATACTATCCGAAAAAAGAAAATGGCACTCGTGCTGTCAACAGGAAGTGCAAATAGAACTAAATGGACAAGGACAAGTCAGGATAAGCATCTGAGATTCAGTTACATAATAAGGTGGGGTAAACGTACATATATACATTTTGCAGTGGCAATCTGGACAAAATTCAACAATGAACAGAATTAGTTTTGGAAGTTAAGTAAGTAGTAGTTAACATAGAAGGTTAGTGATAGGGAGAGCGTGGCTGTAGGAGAGTGTTGTGAGAAGAGGTAGTAAAGAACAGATAGGTTGGAAGACAGATGTGGATTAGGGAAGGTAGTTCAGACTAGTCTTTATATAGTGGCATGTCCACGAATTAAGCATGTGTTCCTTTAGAGCTTTTTGGAATTCATGTACATGGGTTAAGTTTCTGATGTGCAAGGGTAGTTTGTTCCAGACTAAGGTGGGTGTGTAGCGATAGAGAGATAGGTCTAAAGATTTTTTAGGCTTGTCGATTTCCATCAATTGCTGGTCAGAGCTTCTAAGAGTTCTAAAAGGAGTATAAAATCTGATGAGTGGGGTGATAGAAAGACAGGCAGAGGATCTGTTGAGGATGCAATGAATGATGGAGAGTTTGGAGAAAATAATTTGGTAGGGGAACTTGAGCCAGTTTAAGATTTTGAGGGACTGGCAGTGATGCGTACTTGAGGGTGTCCAGCAGCAAATCTTGCTATTTTGTTATAGGTGGATTCAAGTTTAGTTAGGAGAGAGCCCTGTAAGTTAGTTAGCATTACTGAGCGATAGAAAAACCTGGGGCGAAGGAAGGCATGAGCAAGAGTAAGTCTAGAGTCTTTTGTGAGAAATGCGTTATTTCTGTAAAGGAAGCTTAGTTATCTGTGTGCTTTCTTTATGCAATGGTGGACATGGAGGTCAAATTTGAGTTGTTCATCTATGGTGGTTCCAAGCAGTTTGGTGTGAATTTTTGCATTCATGAAAGTGTTGTTAAGAGATGTACTGGAGAAGGTAGATTTGAGATGTGTGAGAGATTTTGGTAGGAATAGAAGTTCAACCTTCTTAGGATTTAGGATGAGTTGGTTATTGGAAAACCATTTTTCAACAGAGTTAAAGGAGGTTTTGGGTGATGACGTGCAGGTCTGAGAGAGAGTCAGAGGTAGAGATGACTGTGGAGTCATCAGTATATTGTATGAGAAAGGAAAAGGGACAGAGAGTATGTAAGTAATTGGTGACGATAATGAATAGTAAGGGACCAAGAAGTGAGTCTTGATGAACTCCTGTTTTGATGGGGAGAAAGGGAGACATAGAGAGGAGCCATTTAACTGATTGCTGTCTGTTAGTGAGATAGCTAGAAAACCAGGAAATGGTGGTACTAGACAGGCTGAGGTCAGAAAGTTTAGAGAGTCACGTAGGGTGAGAGATGGTATCAAATGCTTTAGAGAGGTCAAGAAAGAGACAGGAAGTAAGTTTATTATTATCTCTTGCTAGGGAATTTGAGTTAGCAAATGAGATGAAGGCAGTAGTAGTGCTGTAGTTGGGTCAGAAACCATATTGTGTGTTTGTAAGTAGGTTTTCTTGGAGTATATAGGTCAAACGTTTTTTTGTGTATACATATTTTGAGCATTTTGGAGAAGGGGGATATTATTGCTATGGGCCAGTAGTCAAAGAGTTCAGTGGAGTTGCAGCCCTTATGGAGATGTATGGTATGAAATAGTTTCCTGAGTGAGGGTACATTGGATTCAATTATAGATTAGTTTATAAGTATATAAATTGTGTAGGCTATGGAGTTAGCAGTTGATTTGAGGAAGAAAGGAGGTGAATTTTCCATGGAAGGAGAGCATGACTTGAGCTGAAGTAGGAGGTACTTTATACAGCTAGTGGGAATGGTTTGCAGAGAGAAGGAGTTATTGTTGTTTGAGAGAGAGGAGGGATCCGCATAGTTTGAGGAGTTAGGGGTTTGCTGGTAGGTGAAGAGGGATCTGCAAGGTTGGGGGAGTTAGGTGTCTGTATTAGTTTACTGACAGTTTCAATGAAGTAGGTGTTAAATATGGTGGCAGTTTCAAAGGGGTGTTGTTAAGACAAGGGTTAGGTGCTGTGCGGTTACCAGGATGCAGGATTGGGTTGACGGATTTCTAGAATTTTGGGGGGTTATGACATTGAGTTGTTTGGGGTTTGAGGTAAAAGATTTTCTTGTCATACTTGACTTGTTTTTCTTGGTGAGGTTACAAAGTTCTTTGTAGGTTTGTAGGTAGATGGGTGATTTAGTCATAGTCCAAAGTTTCCAGGCAGAATCTCTTTTCTACATAAGATTTGGTTGATTGGGATAACCAGGGTAAAAGAAGAGGTTTAGCCTTTTTTTCCTAAGAGGTGCAAGAGACTTTAGTATACTTAAGAAGATGTTGTTAAATTTTATCACTGCATCATCAAGTGGTTAAGTATGATAGGAAGGACCAGTTTATAGAGGAGAGTATGCTATTTAGCATGTCAGGATGGATGTTTGTTAGGCTATGGCAATCTTTTAATTTGTGAGACCTTGGATGGTGTGGAGTGAATCTTTGGATGCAGATGGGAGATTGGTCACTAATGGAATCAGGTAGATACTCGGAGTGGTGGTATGGGGCAGGATTTGACACCAGGATCCAGTCTATGATGGAGAAAGTGTTGCTTGGTTTGTTAAAGTGGGTAGGAGTGGGGAAGATTTGAGAGAAACCATGAAGGTTAATGGTAGAGCTAGTTGAGTTGGAGGTAAAGGATAGCCAGCTGATGTTGAAATCCCACAGAGGGGTAGTTTCATTGGGTATATTGTGAGTGAACCAGGGACGAATGTGTTCTAGTACTGGATATTGTCACCTGGGAGAATATATATTGCAGCTAGGGTTAATGTTTTTTAATCATTTAGTTTACAGTTCACAGTTAATAGTTCTGATGGGAGAAAATTAGGGGGTGAGTTGGCTAAATAATAAAGATTAAAGTGTTGGGAGTATATTAAGACATTGCCTCCACCCTTCTTATTAGGTCTATCAAGTCAGAAGATGTAGCCAGAAGGAAGGAATTCTTTATCTAAGATGTAAGGTTTGAGCCAGGTTTCCATAACAGCTATTTTGTTGGGAGAATATTGGTTCATCAGTGCATGAAAATCAATAATTTTGCTAGGAATGCTGTGAATGTTTACAGAGAGGAATGTAAGATGCTTAGATGGGGAGTTTGTCAGATGGGAGGTAGGTTGACAGGGTTGATAATTGAAAGTGTTGTTGCTGAGTAGGCCTGGTTGGGGTGGATGTCCCTGAATATAATGTAGATTTGAAGGAGTGGAGTATAGAAGAAAAGTTGAGGGAGGGAGAGAAATTTGATTTTGGTTGTAGGCCAAATTTGGGAGTAGGGGGAAGTTGTGATTTTTAGGAAAGAGTTAGTAGAAGAGTGGAAGTAGTGAGGAAGATACGGTAAAAGTGTACAGGGTTTGTGTATTTAGAGTATGATGAATGGCGGTAGGAGAAAGGTGGAAGGGATTAATTGAGATGTGATAAGAGGAGATGTAAGATAGCAGTACTAGAAGAGGAGGTGTAATGATTTGAGGGTGTGGAACATGGTGAGGGTGAAGAGAGTTGAGTGAGGATGAGGTTTGGCAGACAGAAATCAAGCATGAGTATGAATGCAAGAGTGGGGGGGGCTGTGAGTTTGGGTGCAGAAGTGTGGGGAGAGTTAGGAGAGATATGGGGTAAGAGATGTGAGTGAGGAGAAAAAAAGGGAACAATAAGGGGAGATGGGGAATGGAGTTAGAAATATTGAATGTTATTAGTAAGAGAGTAAGTAAGTGTAAAAGAGGAGTACAGTAGATTGCACTGGGTGGATAAAGAGGGGATGTAGACATTAAGGATATATTGAGAGTGAAGGGTATTTATGGGGAGTAAGTGAGCAAGGAAAAAAGAAAAGAATAAAAGTGGGACTGAAGTTGGGGAGGATTGAGTGAAGAGAATGGTTGAACGGATGTAAAAGCATAGGAGTAGTTAACAATAAAGTTAAAGTAAAGATTGAAGAGTGTGAGTGATTGGTTGGGGAGGGAGGAAGAGGAGGTGCTAGGAGGGTGGGAAGAGCTTTGCAAACTATAAATATAATGTATGTGGACATTGGTCTCACCTTCGATAACCACATCACCACAACAGTCAGGAAATCCTTCTATGTGGCACACCTCATCACTAAGGGCTTTTCATCCAGAAAAAAGGAGGTCATTGTCCCACTGTACTCATCCCTCACTAGACCCATTATATAATACAACGCCCCATTTGGTATGTACCTCTCAAGACATCTGCAACAACTGAAAAGGCCACAGAAATACCTCACCAAAAGAATCACAAGCCTAAAGCAGATGCCCTCTGCTGACCGTCTAAAAAAACTCCACCTACACTCTGTCACATATCATCTACTCAGAGGTGATCTCTGCTTAACATACAAGGATAGGTCAAACCCAGAGCTGTTGAACATGCTACACTTAAAGAAAATCCCAATCCCCTCAGAGACACACGCTCCAGGTTTCTAAACCTTGTCATCACAATGAACAAAACATGTTGGAAGGATAGATTCCTGACCCAGAGACACCCCAGACTCTGGAATAGACTGCCCATACATGTCAAGCAGAGCACCTCTTTGGCCCTCTTCAATAGGAGCCTTGATGATTGGATGGGAGATAGGAAATTCACCCCGGGGATCACATCAGTCGCCCTGATAGGGGTCCAGGGAAGTAAATACTGTGGAAATAAATAGTCAGGGAATTGTCATGGCTAGGCTTGTATAGGCCCTAGGGCCGATAGCCTAGTACCAACCTATGAACCTATGAACCTATTCAGTAGTGCGTGGGAAGGGGGTCGGGTAGGGGATCAGAGTGAGCCCGAGTATATCGAGGGCAAACAGAGTGGGCAGAGTCGAGACGGGCAGATTGGAAAGTTTGCAGAACTATCAGTGAGACCTGAAAGAGTAGGTTTATAGGGTGAGCATAGCAGCTGATGGGGGGATATCCTGAAGGGAGTTAACAGAAGTTTAGATAACCCTAGAAGTGGAGAAAGGAGAGTGTTACAGTGGGAGGAGGTCATCTATAGCTTTGCGGTACTTGGATAAGTTCATATTTGTGCAGTGTCAAGAGAAGGAAGAAAGAAGGAGAGTTAGAGGTTAGACATTGAGATAGTAAGTTGGGGAGGAGTAAGGAGACCTAGGTTAGTGTACACACAAATGCCTGGGTAAAACTATATTGCTAATTTTAGGAGTTTTTTTTATTTTTTGTTTTCAAGAAGTCAGTTTTCCCCCAGTGTTTTCAGAGGGGGAGAGGAGAGGATTGCAAAGATCCTGTTAGGAGACTGTAAACAGAAAAAAAAAGAGAGAGAGTGATAAATTAGTAAAGCATGAAGAGATAAAAATGGAGGCTATAACTAAAAGAATAGGAGGCGTAAAATGAGGAAAGGTGCTAGAAGGAAAAGGAAGGAGCAGCAGAAATAACAGTGGACAGACTGAGAACAGTAGAATAGAGAAAAGTATAATTAGCACTCTCAGTTGGAGGGAGCTACAGAAATGAGAGAGACAAAAGAATAAAGTTGAGAACCAGGAAGATGGTTTAAGGAGCAGTGTGGTAATGTTATTGTGGTACAAAAATTGAGGGCAGTCACAGGACATGAAGTTAAGGAAAGGGAAAAATAAGACAGCTTATAAAGGAAATGAAAACGCAGTAACAGCCAGGCAAGTTAAATGGTAGAGAGCTTAATCAGCAGATAGTCAAAAGCGATGAAGAATTTCAATAGTAGAGTCCATTCGCAAATATGAAGTTAGCAGTATAGGAGAGAGGGGAGCAGCAGTTAAATACAGTGTAGAAAACAGTAAGCAGTGTTGGAGAAAGAGAAGAGCAGCAGTTAGATACAGCAGTTAAACGAAGTGCAAAATTTCAGCGGTATATTCAGTTTCCATATAAAGCTTTGCAGTCTAGTTAAAACAGTTGCTGAGGAGTTATATACAATTATAAAATTTCCTCTAAATATTGTTAGTGCAGTTCAGCAATATAGAATTTAAAGGCAGAACAATATTTACTTCAAGGAGTTAGCTTTTATAGATTCTGAGTCTAGCAGGAAGAGCAGTTGTGCTTGGAGATCTGTTACGTTATTAGGAACAGTTTCAATATATCAGGCCAGATATATTTGCAATATATCATTAAGGTGGCTTCTGTACATTTTGTAGACAAAACAAAATGTGCTTGCTAATGGTTTAAAACCAGCACTAGCAATTTACCAGTTGGACAAATATGGAGCATGTGTTAAAATCGCAGTATGTAGCTTTAATGGGTGTTTCCAAATGCTGTATAAAGCACAAAAGCTAAACCGAAGAGACAGACTATTTTGGTAGCACTCAGATCTTAGAAGATCTTTCCACCAATATTTTAAATGTTGCTGCAGTATGTAGCTAGATGACAATATGCAAATAAATCACCTTCACAATATCCAGTACTATATAATCTCAGTTGGTAAACAGTGTAACACATGAAGACAATGAGCAATCAACTCAATTAAAAAAAAAAAATTGAGTACAAAATAATCCCTGCTGAAATACAGTAAACAACATGGAGACAGTGGTCAAAATGCAAAATCACCATTAAATTTCAGTTATTAGATATTCACTGCTGGAAATACAGGGAACAGTTGAGCAAGATAAATGTTATCATGACATTTATCATTGTGGTTACTTACTTGGTGAGCACACAATTCCTCAGAGCTTCAGGGGTCTGCTGAGGAATCAGTATGCTAAATGAACTTCTGGTGGATCTTACAAAGAGGGAAGGGGTCAGAGTGGGACAGAAGATGGTGAAGTCATAAGGAAATAAAAAGGGAGGAGGGACACAGAGTGAAAAAGCGAGTGTAAGGGAGAAGATTAGGGAAGGGTTGAGACTAGTGAAGAGGATGAAGTTAGAAAAAAAGAGAAAAAAAATGAAGTTGGGAGATGTGGGGGCAGTAAGAGAAAAGAGAATTTAGGCAGGGGCAGAGCCGAGATCGGCATATTGCTAAGTTTAGAGAAACTATTGTGGAGACCTGAAAGACTTGGTTAACAGGGTGAGTGCAGCAGTTGATAGGGGGATATCCTGAGGGGAGTTAGCTGCAGAAGTTTAGATAACCTAAGGAGTGGAGAAAGAAGAGATATGCAGTTGGGGGGGTTGTCTATGGCTTTGGAGTACTTGGTTAAGTTTATATTCATGCAGTGTTGAGAGCAGGAAGCAAGGACAACAGTTAGAGGTTAGACACATTAAGACAGTAAGTCATGGGATAATGTGACTAAGGTTAGTCTGCACTCCAATGCCTGGGTAAAACTTTATTCCTAATTTAATTCTTAATATTTCAATTTATTTTGTTCTTATTCATAGATACTTAGCAGATCTAAGTTAGGCTAGAATATTTGGAAGACATACATAGAGCCAAAGGTGTTTAATTCACTTCTTGTGGGCTTTACTACGAGTTCTTGATTCAGAGATTTCTTTTTGTTTTCAGGAAGTCAGCTTTCTACCCAGTGTTTTTTTTTTTTTGGCGGGGGGGGGGGACTGCAAAGTTCCCATTAGGAGAATAGAGCCAAAGGTGTTTAATTCACATGTTGTTGGCTTCAGTATGAAGTCTCTTGATTAGGAGATCTTTTATTTGTTGTTTTCAGAACGTAAGTTTTCTGCCCAGTGTTTTTTTTTTGGGGGGGGGGGGGTCATTGCAAAGTTTTGCTTAGGAGAATAAAGCCAAACATGTTTGAGGTCTTATACCTGCAAGGCTTAACTCCAAATGAAATACCTGCATTAATCTACCATCTCAAACACCAAACTATAGCATCCGATGTCATACCAACTACAGCAAAGCATCTTGTCCGGCCCCAGCAGTGTTGCCACTCCTTTATTTTTCTACTAGATCTAGTATTTTTCTACTTTGCCAAGTAGGCTAGTTGTTTTTTAAGCAGTTCTAGTAGTTTTAATAGAAGCAACAGTGATGGATGACCCCAGGTGTAAGCGTACAAAGCAGGCAATCCCGAGATGGAATAATAGTATGTAAAATTTTCTGGCAGAAGAAAAGAGTTGGTTCACCTGGCTTACGTACTATGAGATTGTAATTCCAGGCAGTTCTGCATTTGTTGGAGTTGATATTTTGTCATCAGACTAGGGCTGACAGATTTCCAAAATTACAGGTCGGGACAGCCACCATTCGAGCAAAAAAAAAAAAAAAAAAACTAATACATGATATTTGAGAGAATATTTTGTACCTATTTCTAGCCTTAATCCACTATGGTATGATAACATTTAAACCAACAGTATAGATTTTTTTTAAGTTTTCACCTCAATGCTGCCCTGCAGGTACTATAGTTTTCTTTACTTATAAATGGAAACAATGTGCAATTATGTTTTAATGTACAGCAATAAAATAATACACTGAAGAAACAGACTTACCTTTTCCTCTTCACATTTCTTGAGCTGATTGTCCTTGGCCTGAATCTGATTGCCCATGTTTAAGTGGTCATCTTCCTTTTTAAGCATCTCCCTTTTATTGTTGTCAGCTTGTAACATGAGTTTGGAATTGTACTTTTCCAGCCAGCTGCAGGTCGTCTCGTTGTGCTTTACTTGGACCTGTAGCTCCATCAGTTTCTCCTGTAGCCGAGCATGTTTAGATGACACGGTCCAGTAGTTAAAGCTCAGGATGCCAATAATCAATAGGAGAGCAAGAGCACTGCAGATGCAATGTTTGCTCTGAGAGTGTTGATGGAGAAGTACAGAGAATGTCAGAAGGAGTTGCATTGTGTCTTTGTAGACTTAGAGAAAGCATATATCATTGTGCCTAGGGAGGAGTTGTGGTATTGTATGAGGAAGTCAGGAGTGTCAGAGAAGTATGTAAGTGTGGTACAGGATATGTACGAGGGTAGTGTGACAGTGGTGAGGTCTGCTGTGGGAGTGACGGATGCATTTAAGGTGGATGTGGGATTACATCAAGGATCAGCTCTGAGCCCTTTCTTATTTGCAATGGTGATGGACAGGTTGACAGACGAGATCAGACAGGAGTCCCCGTGGACTATGATGTTTGCAGATGACATTGTGATCTGTAGTGAGAGTAGGGAACAGGTGGAGGAGACCCTGGAGAGGTGGAGATATGCTCTAGAGAGAAAAGGAGTGAAGGTCAGCAGGACTAAGACAGAATATATGTGTGTGAATGAGTAGGAGGATAGAGGAATGGTGAGGATGCAGGGAGTAGAGATGGCAAAGGTGGATGAGTTTAAATACTTGGGATCAACAGTTCAGAGTAATGGTGAGTGTGGAAGAGTGGAAGAAAGGTGAAGAAGAGAGTACAGACAGGATGGAGTGGGTGGAGAAGAGTGTCAGGAGTGATTTGTGACAGACGAGTACCAGTAAGAGTGAAAGGGAAGGTCTACAAGAGGGTAGTGAGACCAGCTATGTTATATGGGTTGGATACAGTGGCAGTAACAAAAAGGCAGGAGTCAGAGCTTGACGTGGCAGAGTTGAAGACATTAAGATTTGCACTGGGTGTGACAAGGATGGACAGGATTAGGAATAAGTATATTAGAGGGTCAGCCCAGGTTGGAAGGTTTGGAGACAAAGCCAGAGAGGCAAGATTACGTTGGTTTGGACATGTGCTGATGAGGGATGCAGAGTATATTGGGGAAAAAGATGCTAAGGGGAAAGCTGCCAGGTAACAGGAAAAGAGGAACGCCTAAGATAAGGTTTATGGATGTGGTGAGAGAGGACAAGCAGCTAGTTGGTGTGACAGAGCAAGATGCAGAGGACAGGAAGAAATGGAAACAGTTGATCTGCTGTGGCAACCCCTAATGGGAGCGGATGAAAGAAGAAGAATAGCATTCCAAAATGGTGGTCGACTAGTGAACAGCTTATGCACAGAGCTCCTCACCTCAAATACTTTTCTTAGGATATACTTACCTCAAAAAGAGTTGATATACCTTCATATCTGCGGAACTTGCATTACCTTGGAAGTGGGAAAAACGCAAAACAGACTCTCATCCTCTCTGGCTCTCTCACAGTGTTTTTTTTTCTTTTTCTCTTTTTCTCTTCCCCAAGTGATTCAGGGAGGCCTACTGCTGTCTGTAATACCTCCGGCTCCTCATGGCTAGGCAGATTAAAACAACAAATGACTCTATTACAATGGATACTCAAACAATAAAAGCTAAAGCATCAGCAATTTTTTCTCCTGAAAAGGAGGCTCTTTCCAAAAGGCAGAGAACAAATAAACAAAATACTGAATCCTCCAAAAGTGACACAAGTAACAAAGAAGATCCCGGCTTTCACATGGAAGAACTAAAACAGGCCCTTCAGCCCATCCACTCAGCTATACAAAGTTTTTCGGAACAACTTTCAACCATAGGAAAATCTATCAATCAAATTGTGGACAGGGTAGACACACTTGAACAAAAAGTACAATCTAATGAGTTCCAACTACAGTCTATATCAGAAGAACTACGTGCTAAAACAGCCTCCCTGTCAGATCTGCAGTCAAAACTTACAGATCTTGAAGCTAGGAGCAGACGCAATAATATTCTAATAAGAGGTCTCCCTGAAAGTTATGATAGCCAAGGCCTGCTTACTATAACAAAACAAATATTTGAATCACTTTTACATTCAGAAGAAGGAAGTAACATTATTATAATTGAGAGAGCACACCGTGCATTGCATAAAAGACAAGATGCTACAGCCCCTCGCCAAGTTTACACAAGATTACTTAACTTCCAAACTGCTCAACAGATCCTGTATGCAGCAAAAAAAAATAAAAACTTTACGTGGAACAAGCATAAAATAAACTTCACACAAGATTTACCCGTCTCCATTAAAGAGAGCAGACAGAAATTAGCCCCGTTCTGCTCAGACCTCATCAAGAGAAACATTAGGTTTCAAATGCGTTTTCCAAGCACACTGATTTTCTACCAAAACGATATTAAATACACTATAACATCCCAAATTGAAGCAAGAGAGACATTTCTAAAAGTATTTAGCAAGATTCCTGAACTAGCATAAACTCACAAACTTCCAACACGAGCGTTTCTACAGATGTACTTCTCTTAACTGTAATATACTCACCGGAGGCTTCAGCTACACAGTTGCCTGTTACCCAGCGTTTTAAAAAGATGTTTAGCAGGTCCAGGACTGTTTAAATTACTCAAAACAGTCTTTTTTCCGTTTCTAGGTAGATCCACGTGTCAACAGGGAACGCACCTTCGCCGTGAGGTTCCTAGTGGGATATCCTTTGCTGTGACTCTATACTATGCGCGCCAGTGATACCATTCCCCCATCAGTCGCGCTTGTAGCGCTTTATGTTAAAAAAAAAAAAAAAAAAACCCTGCATACTGTTTTTTATACTTCATTTGTATGGTTTTGATTAGCGATCAGCTCTTGTTGTTAGGGCTATTGATGTTTTAACAAACAGAGTCCCTTGCCCCAGTATGTACAAAATATGCAGTTTAAAGACATAAGCACATACTACAATAAACGCTAAACTGCTCAATATTCACATACTAGAAGCCAGGAAGTGACTTTTTGTACGTAGTGCAGCTGGTCAGTGCAAATTAACCAACTAAGTGTTATTTTCAGTATAATAATACTTATTTTTTCTTTTTCTCTGTAATAATATGTGTTTGGTTACATACTACAAAGGACACTGGGGTGGGAGATTTTTGCATACATACCTTTAGTGTCTTACTGTTTTACTGTTTTACTGTAATAGTTGTAGCTAATAGCTTTTATAAACATCTATAATCATTAACACAGAAATGGGTATTAAAGAAAGACATGTTTAAAATACTCATGGTACATTCAGGTTACATAGTTTGATAGTAGATGGTTATAATAAATTAAAGACTCATTCTAATAGGCTAGGGGCAGTTACAACCGGGTTTCTAACATAATTTAAATATTAACCTGAATTGCTTAAAATTAGCAAAAAGTCAATACAGATGAAGGGTGGGATACACATATATAACAAGACTTTTAGGTTATAAATAGCTCTGTTATTATTGGAATATGTTCAGTGTAAACTTATCTTCATTCAACATGCTTCATAAGTATCTATACTGTGCAGCTCATTAACTAAACAGTCACAACCTCTTTTAATTGGGTTTTATCTCTAGTAACACATTTTACTACTAGATAAGTTTATCAAGATTTAAATGACATGCCAGTGTTACAGTATTACGGTTGTGATTACATACTCACAAGAATTGCTGACTCTAGTAACAAATATGTTATGTACGGTATCCATAGAGTTTCTTTTTTGTATACACTGTGTTTTAACTGTTCAGGCTTACAGATATATATTTATATACTTTAGGTCAGGCTTACTGTACATGAAAGCTGGTGTACTCTCTACACGCGGAGGCTCTATGTGCACTGAAGTGAGATCTGGTCTGATAATCTTTTGGATGAGATTTTCTTTGTATATATGTATAGAATTGTTAATGTTGTTTTTGGTTTGTCTATATACTTCTTCACTTAAGGGGTTCGGGTGGGTAGGCACCGGGTTATTTCAGAAGAAGTATTATGCTGCATCTTCCTTTACATTCAACTGTTTTGCTGTTAAAGAGCAGAAGTGGTTCTCCATCTCCCGTCTTTTCTATCGCAAACCTAGGGTAGACTCTTCCCAACACAAAAGTAATGTACCCACACATTATTTTAATTATACTAATTATATCATGTGCCTATACCTTGTTTGGTTTTATCACCCATGAGCTGGTCCATTGACTCTTGGAATATAAATGGCTTACAAAATACTGCAAAAAGAAAATTACTATTACACCTTGTTTTTAAATCTCAGGCTAGCGTATGTTTTTTACAGGAAACACACTTATCTAACTCTGAGTGGGGAAAAGTAAAAAATAGAAAATGGATTAGGTCTATAATAAACGCTGGTGATAGCACAAATTCGAAGGGTGTGGCCATCATAATTAAGAAACAATTCCAGGAAACTATTAATGAATATAAATCTGACACAAACGGCAGATGGTGTTACTTTACATCTACTCTACCAGACTCCGATAAACCAGTTATGTTTTTAAATCTGTATGGTCCATGCTCACAACAACAGACTTTTATTTTAGAAATTTATAATATACTGAACTCATTTCCAAATCACTTATTCATTGTAGGTGGGGACTGGAACGCGGTTATAGATCCCAGTCTAGATCGCACCAGCAAATATTCCTCTTACAACTTTCAAGCTTCTATAGCATTAGAGGAGCTTATATCTGATTTTAATCTTATAGATACTATTACCTTTAGTAATATTTCGACTAAGGAAAATCTATATACCTTTTACTCTAACTGTCACAAATCATGGTCACGCCTTGACTTTCTCTTAATCTCAGACCCCCTATCCAAATTTAAAAATACTTTTAATATCGAGCCCAGATGCCTATCTGATCATGCCAAAATCTCTCTCATAGTTAGGTTCACTACACCTGATTTTACTTTTGCCAACTGGACCCTTAACAATAATTTACTAAATAATAAAGATATAATTAAAAAAATTAACAACATGTTAATAGATCTTGATTTGAATATCACAGAGTCCCAAATTCCCCCAGACATACATTGGGCGGCATGCAAGGCTGAAATGAGGGGTTTTCTGATTAGCCAAGCTTCCTTTTTTAAAAAGCTTAATATGAAAAAAGAAAATACTCTATCCCCGAAACTCTCCTCTCTGGAAAAAAGCCAGAGACTATCCCCTGACTCACAAACTATAGAACTGATCAATGCGACGCGCAAAGATCTATATGAACTTCATTCACAGAATTATTCCTTTCAGGAACAGAAATTCATTGCAACATATTCTGAATGGGCACAAATGCCCTCAAGAACCTTAGCAAGAATACTAAAAAATAATAATGGTGCTCCTAGAATATCTACCCTTCAATACCAAGGGAAAATATACAAATCAGATACTGAAATAATACACCTGTTTTTCGAACTTTTTTCAGATATCTATAGCGGAAATAAAAGTGATAATCTAAAGCCTCAGATGGAGTCTTTTCTTAATTCTATTAAATTCCCCTCTCTTAATACTAACCAAATATCCCTTTTATCCGCCCCGTTCGACATTCAAGAAATCCAGGTCATCATAAAAAATTTAAAAGTAGGCAAAGCCCCGGGCCCTGACGGCTTTACTACTAACTTCTTCAAAGCTTTCTGCACAAATACCTCCTCTATACTATTGAAAGTCTTCAACCATATTATTAAAGAGGGTATTACTGATATACATTGGAATAACTCGAAAACTATTTTACTATTAAAAAATAAACAAGACAAAGCAGATCCTCACAATTACAGACCAATCTCGTTAATAAATGTTGACATTAAGATCTTTGCTGCTGTATTAGCAAGTAGATTAAAAAAAGTTCTCCCGTCCTTAATCTCCCCTGATCAAGCTGGTTTTATGAGCAATAGGCACACGTGGGATAATACGTTAACCTTGGATTCCCTTATACAATTTACCAAAAAAGGAAGAAATCCAATATACGCCCTAACTTTAGACGCCTCCAAAGCTTTCGACAGAGTTAACTGGGATTTTCTGTTTGCCACCTTGTCCCATTTCAGTGTACCTAATTCCTTTTCGGATATGATTAGAACACTTTATACAAACTCTCAAACTTACCTTTACATTAATAAACAGAGATCTGAGCCAATTTTGATCACTAATGGAACAAGACAAGGGTGCCCACTTTCACCCTTCCTTTTTAACATTTTTATTGAGCCTTTCTTTCTCTATATTACTCAGAATACTTATCACAATATACCTAAAATACTAAACACGCAGGTTGCACTATCAGCGTTTGCTGATGATCTCAACTTATATTTTCAGTCACCCAATACAGACTTACCCAAAATTCTCGATGCCATAAAGAAATTCTCTTTCGCATCAGATTATCAAATAAACAATAAAAAATCTCATATATTCCCAATAAATCCTAATTCCCATAAATCTTTTTACTTCCCTGAATCCTCCTTCCGAATAACATATAGCCTTAAATATTTAGGTATCCATTTTGTACATAATCAAGCCTCTATGCTTCAAAATAATTTACTAAAAACATGGTCTAATATACAAGAAGATCTACAAAGATGGAAGCATATGAATTTAGCTTTCCTGTCCAAAGCAGCTATTGTGAAAATGAATATCCTACCTAGACTTCTATTTCAACTTAATGCTTTGGATGTGTTAGTTTATAATAATTTTTTCTCCAAAATTAACAAAGAACTAGCTGGTTTCATCTGGTTCCCTAAATCAGTGAGGATCGCCTACCCTAAATTAACTTACCCTAAGGAAAAAGGGGGGCTAAGTCTTCCAAACTTCCAACTATACTATAAAATTATCTGCTCAATTAGGGTTTGGTCTATCTCAAATTTTAACATCAAAACACAAACGCATTATCCAATCTGGGTTAGAATTTGGTATCAACATGTTATATCTAACAAAATCAATCCTCAGGCTATTCCCTTTCTATCTATTACTTCTATGAACAACTGTAATTTAGCTCAATCTCTGAAACATAAAATCAGGCTTTTCCAAAATCTTATTAAAGATATCAATCTGGAAAGATATCTACCTCTTCTACAACCGTTACATCAGAACCCAAACCTTAAAATTAACAATGTAATGATTGACCTTACTAAATTCCCTCTTATCAAGGATCTCAAGGTATGGGATATTCTCAAACATAGGTCTAAAACTTTACCAGAGTTACGGTTAATCTTGGGTACTAATAAAAAATACGCAGTTATTCTTAGACAACTAAGAGAAACTATACTGGCACAACTTTTTAACTTTTCTCCCAATACTCAGGAATTAAACAAACTAGTTGAAGTTATTTCTGCAATCTCAAGCACTAAAAAAACAATATCATCCTCTTACAAACTATTGACTAACATGATCTACGATACAAATTGTCTTTTCTCCAACTATTGGAATACCATCGGACCTACCATTACAGAGGATCAAAAACTCTCAGCTATAAAATCTACTTTAGAGCTCTCCCTTTTCAAAAAACTCCTATATACACAAATGATGCTGAACAACAACGCTTATTATACTCCTGTAACTCTTAATAAATTTAATGCCAATACATCTCCCTCCTGCACCTGTTGTTCATATCCGAAAGCGGACTTGCTTCACATTATGTGGTATTGCAAGCATTCTTACAAACTCTGGTGTTCTCTGAAAGTCCGTCTGGAAAAAATGGGTTATTACACTTCCACTCTCTCGTGGGAAACAGCTATTCTTCACATTCCTACATCCAAAGTATCAAAAATGCAACTTCACATTTTAATTATCCTCTGTTCACTTATTAAATTATACATCACTAGCAATTGGTTAGATCGCACCAAACTTAGTTGGGGAAAATTCAAAGAAATGGCTCATAAACATATTTCTGCACATAAATTCATCATAAAAGGTCCAAAAAAAAGAGCCTATTTTAGTAAACTATGGAAGAAACTTTTAGATTTAGTTCTTAGTGAATAATTCCTCAGGAGTACATCTAGAGCATTATATACTCTTGTCCTTGTTAACCTATGGAGAACGAATGATAATTCTTTTAATATCTTTTCCTTATTTTTTTTTTTTTGCTTTTTGCTCTTATTACTTCAAGCTTTATTATTGTAGTGGAAGTGCAGCACATTATTATGTTGTAAATACTGTATATAATAGTTTGTTTGGTTTTATCTCTGACAATGCTCTCCTTATGTTGTATCCTCTTTCTCACTTATATCTATGTTAAATTGTTTGGATACTTATTATATTCTGTAATTATTCAACGCCTCATTTTAATGTTCAACACTACAATCTTTTTTCATTCTTGCTGTATGCATTGTTTCATATTGTTGAAAATAAAAGAATTATTGGAAAAAAAAAGAAAGAAGAATAGCAATAAAGATGAAAGAGGGCAGATATCCACCCCTACTGTTTGGCCTGACTCCAATGATTTAAATTGATATGATGCTCACCTCATGGAAGCTAAACCCTTTTTATGCACAGTCTAAGTACAATATAAACATTTCCTACTTAGAGACTGTCAGTCTTCAGATGCTGCACAAACTGTTGCTGGTAGCAGGTAGGCTTTTAGCTCCAGTGGGTATAATCTTTTCTGCAGAATCACTTCCTAACCAGATCAGTCAGTCAAAGCAGCTACTCAGGACCATTAATTAAAAATGCTAAATCGATCTTTATAAACTAAAACAAATACCTCCCTAAAGAGAGGAACATGCCAAACACTGCAATCTCAACATATGATTTATGGGATTCTCAATGTTCTGCTTTACCAGGCAGACAACATATGCAATCAGAATTAACACAGGGACAATAAGTTAACCTGTATGCCTATCTAAGACATTCACACATCATCTATGATACAAGGCTAATATTCGGACTGTCTTTATTTTAATTCCTGATGTCCAAAACAAACTAGTAATGTCATTCAAACTACACAACTCAGTTAAGATCTGCTGTACTGTCTCTATTTAATTCCCTACACCAAAAACAAACTGTTCTCTCTTCCAAGCCTACACAACTCGCTTAAGATCTGCTACAGCCAAAGTCCGCATGCAGCGACTATAAACGTGACAGATATTAGTATACAGTTATTTCCTTCCTATTTTTACTGCTCCTGTGGAAAATTCATTTCATACCAAAAGCATGGACTTTTTCCTTTTAGAAGATGTGGTGTTTCTCCCTATCCTTCTGATAAACAATATATTCCTCAACTTTTATGTGCAGCTTTTGGAAAACAAAATAATACAATGGCATATTTTACACCTGCTCCTAATACACCTCCACTTGGTTCCTTGAGTGCTGTTGACTTCTCAGTTTCCATAACACCCAGCAATGTCTCAAGATTCCAAGGAACCACATAAAGTAGATTTCTTTAAATCAAGCCCTTTATCACTGACACCTTCAGTACAATGCGGCTATTACCAAGCTTGTGTGAGAGCATGATTGTACATTTATAGTATGTTTTTTAGTTCCGTATTCACAAAAGTATGGAGTGGGGCCTGAACTAACACTACTATTTTCCTGAATAAATTAGTCACTAAATACATCTTCAGTTCTGCCAGTGCCACCTTCCTCAAGTGTGTTCCCAATAATTGGGATTTTCAGAGCTCAATGAGGGACTCGGGAGTTGTCTGTTGAACTTGGGACTGTCCTGTTCAAATTAGGATATCTGGCAACCCTTCATCGGACTATCTTGAAGTGAGGAAAGAAAGTAATTGATCCCTATAGTATGTGCTGTACTATTATAGACCTAGCTTCTCTCTGCCTAGGGGTTCACTGCTCCCTGGACCGTTATACAAACCTAACTGAATACGAACATGTTTTCTCTATATAAATAATATGTTTTTTTCTTGCCGACTATTTTTTTGTACATTTGTACTTAAATGTAACTGTTAAATGAAGCTGAGTGAAACTTATTATCTGACAAAGGCGTAGTCATGTGTCATTTTCATCAAGGACTAATTTATGAGCAATTTGAGCATGATTGATGACATAACTTGGGATTTTTACACTTGGATTAGACAACTTTTATTTGCGTTTTAGTTCATTTTTTGTGGCTGTTGGTTTGATATTGCATTTGAGTGGTTACCTGGGGGAAGGGTTTTTTTCCTGTTTTAATGCAACTGCACTGTTGCGGATGCAGTATTGCACAGACTAAATGTGTTGCTTGCTGGTAGATTCGTATAATTTTACATGACGCCACCATTGAATTCTTAGCTTCATTAGGGTGAAATCATGCCACTTTAACTTTAAAATGGCTGACAGTGAAGCATCATCAACACCACCTCATAAAAAAACAAAAATATGGTACCAACAAGGATTTTGTGAAAACTGGCTGAATGATAGCGAATGGAAAGACTGGGTCAGACCGGATCCCACTAATCGTTTTGCAGTTATAAGTACTGTTTGTTCATCAAAATTGACTAATGCAAACAAAACTGAATTGCTTGCTCACAAAAGACAACAAAAGCATGTGGAAAACCTTCAGGCAAAGAGAGGTTCTCTGCAGATAGCAAAATTCTTCAGGAAGCCAAAAGAATTGAGTCTGGAGTACAAGGTCGCTCATGCTGAAATCTAGCTTTCAGCATTTGTGGCAGAACACAGTAAGCCATTTACAGAAACAGATCATTTAACTGAATGCTGCAAATGGATCTTCCCTGACAGCTCGATAGCACAAAAGATGTCTCTTAAACACAGTAAGACTTCATATGTCATACAACATTGCATAGCCTACCACAAATGACAAGACATTATAATAATTTGCAATAGGCAGAAATTTTCTGTCATCATAGATGAATCAACTGATGTGTCTGTGTCGCAGGTATTGGCTGTTATTGTGAGGTATTTTGACAAGCAGAAGCTTCAAGTAGTTGACACTTTTGGATCTTATAGAAGCTGAAGATGGAACAAGCAAAGGATTGTATAGGTCATTTAAAAAACGTTTGATGGAGGATAACATACCGCTGCAAAACATCATTGGCTTTGTGAGTGATAACTATGCTACCATGATGGGTGCACACAGTGAATTTCAGGCCAAGCTTCGAGGAGAAATTCTGGATCTGTTGATGTTGGCTGTGTCTGTCACTCTTTTGCACTGTGTGCTGATGCATCCACCAATAAATTGCACTCCTGGATGGAAGCACTGGTGAAGTATCTTTGTTTCTGCTTTTCCAGATCAGTCAAGAGGAATATGCAGCTTGAGCTTATACAAGAAGTTGTAAAGACTAAGAAGCACTGTATTTTAAAACTTTGTGAAACAAGATGGCTGTCACGAGGAGCAGTGATTATTCATATAATTGAACAATGGGATGATTTGATGCTGTTTTTTCAGTCAGAGGGTGCAACAGACAAAGTAGATGGAGCCAGTCATATCTTTCAGACAATGACTGCAATAGACACTAAGCACATGTTGTTGTTTGTGGCCCACATTTTAGCTAAAGTGAACAGTATGACCATTGAATATCAGTCTGAACACTTCAGGCTACACAAGTTGTACTCAAGTATTGTGAATGAATACCGAAATCTGCTTAGTTTGTAAGACAGGGCATTTTGAGATCTCAGTCTCTTGCAGACATTGATCTAAGTGACACACATGTACTAAAGCAGCCAAATGAGATCGACCTTGGAGGACGATGTAACACACAGTTGATCCATCAATCTCTTGGCCATAAAAAGCTGCAGTTCTACCAGGATGCATTTGCATTTCTAAAAGAGCTATGCAGCCAAATTAGAAAGTGTTTCCATCTTTCAGAAAATAGTGTCATGGCACACCTGACAATTATGGATTCAAAGAGAGCTTTGAATGTGAACTGTGCTGTCAAACCATCAATCATTCCACTAGAATTCAATTCAATGACAAGCCTGACACATTGTCTGATGAATAGAATGAACTTCCATCATTTAGAAGTTTTCTGTAGAATTTAATTGATGCAGAGCCAGCAGTTTTTTAGTACCATCTGAAGGAAGTTACTGATGGCAACAATAAGCCCAGGTTTGGTGTACTTGGTGAGTCTATGTGTATCCTCTTGGCTTTGCCACATTCATCAGCATCTTGTGAGCACATCTTTTCTCAAGTGAATATTGTGAAAACTGCTCAAACCAGCAAACTTCTATCTGAAACCATTGCAAATCGACATCTCAAAGCAAGCAATCAGGCTAACCTGTGTCCATTCATATTCCTTCACGTCCACATCATTACATATATTGCCCCCTCTAACATTCTTTGTAACTATGTCCATTACTCTATATTTAAAGTAATGAATTGAACCCATGTCCATTTTATGTTTAGCTAGTGCATTAGTAAGTATATCTCGACGCATGTCTGACTGATGTTCTATAATTTGATCTTTTAGTCTCCTTGTGGATTTTCCCACATAGAAGGCATGACATTGAATACAGGTAGCAAGGTATACTATATTTTCAGTATTGCACGTTGCATACAAATTAAATGTATAGTTCTGTTTATACAATGTCTGCAGCTCGGAATATGTCCTTGCAAAATCTGCTGTTGGTTTGTAATAATCCCCTTTTGCTTTTACATATACTTAGGTTAGCTGTAGATAAGTATCCAGGACTGAATGCTGCTATAAGTTTAAAACCAATACTGGCGAAGAAACAAATGCAATACTGTTTGTTTATCTTTTCGGCTTTTTCTGGTTAGGGGTCGCCACAGCAGAACTCTGGTCCGCTAATGATTGGCAGTAGATTTTTTTATGGTGCCGAGTTGCCAGCCCGACGCCCAACCTTCAGCAAAGACACACCCATTCATGCATGTCTTTTGGAGGTCACTCGACTGCGGGGAGGACATGCAGATTCCACACAGAAGGCACTCCAGCCATGAATCGAACAGGAGAACCTCTTGCTGTGAGGCAACAACGCTACCGCTGTACCACCGCGGCTAAACAAATGCAATACTAGTGAATGTAATTTAGTCACAGGATGGGGTTGTGATCATGTGACTTAACAGGTATTTAAGTGAACTGTGATTTTGATGTTTTATTGCACTGAAGAAGAACCAAGTCCGAAAGCTTTGCTGTTTGTATTACTTTTGCTGGTCATTTTATTAAACTGTGGTTCAACATTCTTGGTCGAGTTTTTTTTATATGGATTGTTTGCTTTTTACTTTTAAGTTTACTACTGCTTTGCTTTTCTTTGGAGTAGTGGTAACATTTGCCATTCTTGGCAACCAGGCAAAGTTTTAGTAGAAGATGTTCGTGAAGGACAGTGTCATCAGAGGTACATGAGGCTGCAATCTGAGTGCAAGGCCAACTCATTACATGTAACCATTTACAATATAAATGAGTACACTGATGTTATTGATAGCATAGCTGTCAATATCGATTGATGACTCATGAATCCTACCAATGCACATTGTTTCTTCAAAGTTATTGTGTTTTCTTCATTACCTGTTGCACAAATATCATGAATTACATGTGAGTTGGAGGTAAAACCGGACATACACTTTCCTGTTTGTCGATTAATTCAATCTAGTAGTTTCTAGTAGTTTTTTTCTGAAAAATCTAGTAAGAACTGAATAACCTGAGTTGCAACACTTGCGGTCTTACTTACAGCAAGCAAGACATCCTTTCTTCAACAGGCAGTCTGAGGTCTTTTACCTGAAAGGTTTAACTCCAAAGTATGTGTGTATGCAACTGTTGGAATATCACTTGTTAACTCTACAAAAACTATGGCTATTAAAAAACATCAGATCCTGAAACTGCTATCTGCTCCCTCCCAATAAATAGCATTCAGCCCTTTTTAAACATATTTATATAAATAATCACTATAATTACCATCATTTCCATCCTTGAATATAGTTTTTCTTAGTAATTACTTATGCTTTCTATCCTTCAAAGACATTAATCTACAAATTTACAACTTTAATGGTTCATTTTTCAATACTGTTTACCCTATCTTTTTAGATCTAAAGGATCCCATAAACTGTCCCTACCTGCTGATTGTTTTCCTGCATAATTCTCCTATGGGTTTAGTTTTTTTTCTTCTGTTTTCACCTTTTTAGTTTCTTTTCTTACTGACTACGAGGACTACATTACCCATAAAAGACTTCTTCTTAAGTTTGTAAAATCCAGCACTTCCATACTGCTTTGTGCCATTTAAAATCCTATTCATGGTTTGGCACTATCCATACTAACACCATTTCCTCCCCATCTCATCATTCCGCAGCTCTGGTGGTTCAAAAAGCTGTAAAAAATAAAGCAATAAGCACCCATTGTATCTACAGTGCAAAGCTACGTGTATAAATGCCATAGCACAATTGTGGTTTAATTTCATGGTGCTGTATGACTTTGCTATTCCCTGGTATAAATACAGTGCTAGTTTACCTCTTGAAAACCTTTACTGAGCTTCTAAATACAATTACCATAAATTTGCATTTTATCATATTCATTTAATTTAAGGCACTAATCGGACTTTCTGTTATTGGCGTCTCTGCACTCTGTAACAGAACCTAAGGATTCCCTGTACACGGAACTCCATGTCGTGTTTGTTTCTCTTTGTTACAGTGAATATCTTTGATGCCTGCTGCTTAGAGTAAAGAAAGTGGTCGCGGAAAGGAGGCACTGTTGTGGGATATACTTGCTCTTGTCTTTCCACTCACTTATTGATTATATAAAGCCAGAAAAAAGTTGATAGCTGTACTATAGTGTACAGCAGTTGAGATTATATAAAGCCAGATAATAGTTGATAGCTGTACTTTATTATACGACAGTTGTGTATGCTGTTTATGGCTTTTATTGTAAGATTTAGCAGCGATATTTGTTCCAAAAGAACAGGAAGGCTTATGTAAATGCACGTGCATTGGTGTTTTTGTTATATATTTCATAATCTAATGACTTAAAACCAATAAAACTTGTGAATTGACGAAGAAGGCTAACTGTTAATGTGCAGGCTTAACAAAGAAATGCTATAACAGGCTTAACGTAGAATTGCTATAACATTTGATGCAAGGGTTATTTGATACTGAATTAGTGTCATATTTATATAAATACTAACTATAATAATACTCATTTTCATCCCTGAATATAGTTTTTCTTAGTAATTACTTATGATGTCTATCCTTCAAAGACATTAATCTACAAATTTACTACTTTAACATTTCATTTTTCAGTACTGTTTACCCTGTCATTTTAAATCTAAAGAATTCCATAAACTACCCCTATTTACTGATTGTTTTTTGCATAATCCTCCTGCTACGGGTGTTGCTAAACTCTGTCTCTTGTCACTCAGTCCTAGAGTACCACCTATCTTCTACTCAGTAACCCAACACCTACCATTACCTCGTATAAACATTAACTTATATTACCTAAATACCCCTTACACGTCTGCACACTTACTTTTTTCTCTAAACATATTTTCATTCTTTATTCTTTATTTAGCACATAATACAAACTGTAAGAACTTAATTTCACTACCCTTCTCACTCTGTACATGGTTGTTGCCCTTATTTAACACATACAACTTCCCTCAACTACTCACAAACAGACCTAGCTTCAAATTCCCCTACCCTATCAACTCGTAATGAAATGCATCCAAACAGCTTCTCAAGCATATCAGCAAGCCTTATCAACCTTAACACACTATAATTTTTAAAGGGAAAAATCCTAGACTTCTTTCTATAACCCACTCCACACCTATATCTTACCTTTTGGTACAACACATTAATTTACCTCAACAGAAAAGCCCCTAACTTTAATAACTTAGGTCAATGTGGCGACATTCACCCCAATCCTGGACCGACTCACAATCACACCCTCCTCCCCAAACACCACCCACAAAAAATATGATGCTCATTACCATAAATATTTTCAGTATTTGCAACAAAATAACTGAATTTCACTCTTGGCTATCACAACACTCCACAGACATCATAGCTGTGATTAATACTTGGTTAAAACCACACATGAAAGACATAGAAATCCTCCCACCCAGCTATAACATTCTGAAAAATGACAGACTCAACAAAAAAGCAGGAGGTGTTGCACTAATTTATCCCAACACCTATACATTCCAAACTCTCTCCATATCTAGTTCCACCTTCGGCAACACTGAAATTCTAATTGCATCATTGAATAGAAACAATATTAAACAACTTTGTATTTCAGTAGTGTTTATACCCCAGGACAAAAAATCCCTATACTTGAAGACATTCTTTGTTGGATGTCCAAAAACATCTCTAATGAAACAGCAGTTATGGGAGATGTCAATATCAGCTGGCAAGATATCTACTGATTCTCCAACAAACAGCATCAATCTCAACGGCTTTACACAACTCATCACCTCTCCCACTAGAATACATAACAACAATATTTTAAGCTCCACCCTGGACTGGATCCTTGTCTCTGACCCCCCCCCCCCTTAAATACTCAAACTCCAATACTTTTCCAAATACATTAAGTGACCACCTGCCTGCACTTACAGAGATCCCTCCAAAACCCCAAAACACATAGCTACAAATCATCCAGAACCCTTACAAACTTCACACAAAACCTGTTTAATAACATTCTAAAATCTTTGAACTGGTTTATATTAAAAACTCTACCGCCAGATGATGCTGTCAGCTATTTCAATAAACTATTCTTAGACACCCTCAACAACTTAACCCCCCTTAGAACAAAAAGACCTAAGGCTAATCATGCACCTTGCCTTACCAAATCCACCAAACAAATGTTACAAACCAGAGAGAGAGCGTGGAAAGACTGGCTAAAACATAGGGTAGATACAAATCTCTAAACCTACGGCAACTACGTAATAAAGCAAAAAAATTACTAAATGCAGATTAAAAAGAACTATATTTCACAACAATTAAACAACCATAAAAACAACCCAAAAAATTTTGGGAAAACCATCACATCTCTTCCTACCCCTGAGTCCACACAAAATCCCTCTCCTTACACAGACAAGACACCAACTGAAGTGGCTAATATGTTTAATATCTACTTCATCGACAGCATAGCTACATTACTCATAGGCCTAAACACTAGTAGAAATTCCAACTCCGAAAATAATCTCCCCCTACCTCAAACAAGCAATATCTTCCACCAGGATACTTAAAAGTCACTGCAGACTCAATTGCTTATCCAGTTAACATTCTTATCAATCGATCCATTATAGAATCACATGTCCCTGCCCTGTGGAAGAAGTCAGTCAAAATCCCTTTGCATAAAAGATGTAAATCTAACTAGCTAGCAAACTATAAACCTACCTCTATACTTTCCCATGTATCCAAATTGCTTGAGAAGTGCACACATATACAGCTGCTAAACTATCTTACACATAATAATCTCCTAACCCCACTCAACATGGTTTTAGGCCAATTCACAGTACAACAACCACTCATCTCTTTTACTGACACAGTAAACAAAGCTAAGGGCTCTGGCCTACATACCTCTGTATTACTATTAGATTTATTAAAGGCCTTTGACACAGTTTCACATAACAAACCTCTTCAGCAATTAGAATCATTAGGTTTTATACCACCCTTCAAGCTATGGTTTAACAATTGCCTACACAACAGGCAACAATATGTAAAGTGGCAAGGTTGCTTATCTCAATACCAGACAAACAGAATCGGTCTCTCACAGGGATCCATTCTCAGACCTCTCCTTTTTAATATATTCGTCAATAATCTACACACTGCCTGTCACAACAGCATACTAATCCAATACGCCAATGATTCCACTATCATCATCTCTTCTAACAACATACCTAACCCACTCTAAAAAAACACAGACCACATTTACTTCAATAGAATCTTGGCTAAAAAAGGACAACTACTGCTTAATCCTAACAAAACAAAACTTTTACTATTCTCCACTGAAACTTGCACATCTGAATTCAAAATCTATTCCCATAATAAAACTAAGATTGGAATCGTAACAAGTGCTAAACTACTGTGCATTACCACTGACAACAAACTTTCATTTTACCAACACATACAAAATGCTATCACACCCCACAAAAAAAAACTCATTGCAAACTAGGCACACTTTATAGACACAAATACTTTCTGGACCCAAACACCAAAAAATGACTCTTGCAAATACCTGCCTGATCCACTCTCTACTATATGGTGCTCACATTCTTAATAATGTACACAACACACTCAAAACCAATCTCCAGTCTATTTTTATAAAATTAGTAAATTTGCTACAGGATCATCTTACTGCACTCACCACTGCAATGTTCTCAAAGAGCCAAACTGGCTTGAATTCCCCCACTATCTTGACTACCTTCAACTTTCTATTGTACACAAAGTATTTTACAAACCCAATAGCTGTTCTGCATTATAATCTATTCTGCATACCCACATTCCCACCAAAAACCTCCATTCTACTCATTATTGTGCATACACCCAAGAAAAGAGCTGGCCAATGTCTTTACTCTTATGCCATAGTTAAGCTTTAGAACAACCTACCAAACAATATCACCGCTACAGGAAATAGTACAAATTTCAAGCTTACAACTAAAAAACTGTCTTGTCAAGACATAGATATGTCATTGTCCTACAACAAACATCGAATTCCCACCTTGCTTTTTTTTTTTGTGTTCTTTACACTCATCTTCCTCCCCACCCTTCCAACCCATTACAACTTTTTCTCTCCTCTTGTCTCCTTCCCCACATCTTTCCTCTCCTTCTATGTACCCTTCCACTATTTTTTTTCTGTTATTTCTTATTATACAATGACCCTCCATTAAATATTCAAAAACGTGCACACTGATTGGTCAGTGTGCACATTGAAAATCATAGTTATAGTAATGGAAAAAGGTCCAGTCGCCCGGACTTTTTCCATTACTATAACTCTTTTTTTTACAGCAACAGAGAATGCAAGATCTCCGTTGCTTCACACTGTCTCGCTATGTTAAACGATTTTAACATAGCAAGACAGCTTTAAAAAAGCAATGTAGATTCTCCATTGCTTTTTTTAAAGCTGTCTCGCTATGTTAAACTCATTTAACATAGCGAAACAGTTTTTAAAAAGCAACGGTGATCTTGCTTTCTCCATTGCTTTTTTCAAAACTGTCTCGCTATGTTAAATGGGTTTAACATAGCGAGACAGCTTTAAAAAAGCAACGGATATTCTTTGTTGCTTTTTTTAAAGCTGTCTCGCTATGTTAAACTCATTTAACATAGCAAAACAGTTTTTAAAAAGCAACGGAGATCTTGCTTTCTCCATTGCTTTTGCCCACAGCTCTGATGTACTGCATAGGCATGCGCATGCGCAGTACATCAGAACTTCCGCGGAATACCAGACAGCTGAGGAAGGGTAGCAAGGAGGCATTATACAATGCCATTATTTAAGAAAAGTAATTATTTTTTTTCTTAAATAATGTCATTGTATAATAGCAATAACCCACTTCTGGGTGTGGGTAATGCTAGATTTACCCATGTTTGGCTTTGTTTGGCCACTCGGGCTTCGCCCTCGTGACCAAACCACACCAACCGTGGGTAAATCCAACATTACCCACAACCAGGCGTGGGTTATTGCTATAATATTACACATCTAATTTCTCACTAATTAACCTAACCTAACATAAACTTTCCATCTGACGACTACCATCTTTACTCCTTTCTCTTTATTAATATTGCTATTCACATTTCACCAATCCATTCCTGTCCAGAACAACTAAGTGTTCCTTTGTCAAAGAAAAAAATATGCCCATTATGTTTAGCTTGTAAAATATGATGTACACTATGTTATTTTTTGTCTACAAAAACAAAACTAAAAAATGAAAATTACTTTGTACATTATCTGTACATTATCCTCCTCCATTTGTACCTCATGCATCTATGTTATTTCTATCATATTTTCATATCAAATGTTTTAAATGGTATTCAACTATATTATACTACACTGATGTTGGCACTTTAAATTACTGTGGAGCTTTTCTTTCCGGGCCTCTGCTAAAAATAGGTCTTTGACCCAGTCGGACTTTCCCAGTCACCAAATGTCAATAAATAAATAGAAATAAATTCACTTTTTGGCTTCAGTATGAGTTCTTGATAAGGAGGGTTTTTTTTATTTTTTGTTTTCAGGAAGTCAGTTTTCCATCCAGTTGTTTCAGGAGGGGGAGCAGAAAATCATAAAGTCCTCATTAGGTGAATAGAGCCAAAGGTGTTTAATTCACTTGCTGTTGGTTAGATCTAGATGATATCATCATCCTTTGATCTGGATGACATACCATAATTATGAGTTGTCCTATAAAGAAGGGATTTGTTACTACTGTGGGCACATGGTGGCCGAACTTCCAATTGCTTTCTACCTAAGTACCCAGACCAGGCACCACTGGGTCCACTCATTGAGTTGTGTTGGCTATATTGTAAATAGCTTGAATATTTGATTTACAAAAGGGAATAATTATGTTTCTCTGGACATTTTAGTGTGGTTCTCTATAGCTCTGGCACCAATCATTTGTGTGCATTAATACTTTCTGCAGTATATCAATGCCATTACTAGATTCGAGGATTGTCCACAATTTGCAGTAATCCTCAAATTTGTTTGGACAAAGCCTGCCTTGACTTCTGTGAATTAAATACCAAACAATAAAGGGCTTAGTACAGAATCCTATGGTACTGCACTGTTCACTGTCCCCTTGCTAATGGTGAATTCACATACTTTGGCAATATGTGTCCTGTTGGTTATCCATTGTGTTACCCACTTAGTGATGTAATGGTTTATTGACAGTTTATCTGTAATACCTGCATGTGGGATTGTGTCAAAGGCCTTGGCCAGATCAAGTTAGGTGGGATGCACATTCTGTCCATCATCCATGTCCTTGGTGACCTTCTCAAAGATGTTAACAAGATTTAACAGACATTATCTAGCCTTAACAAACCAAAACTTGGGTTGGTTACACAGTCAGGAGATTACCCATGTCCTTGCTGATAAGGTCCATAATGATTCTTTGCATTGGCTTACAGATGAGGCTAGTCAGACTTATGGATTAATAATTACCTCTAGCGGGTGATGATTGGCCTTGTTCAGACAGATGACTGTTGATGTCCACCATTCTGTCAGAAAATAGCCTGTCTGGAAGCTGTGGTTTAGTGGAGATCCAACTATGGCTGCTAGGACATGTTTTAGTTTATTGGTAAGACAACCTGGGATATTGTCAGGGCTCATTGATGCCATATTTTTAGAGAGTGCAGAGATGAACTGCTCGCTTGAGAAAATATCCTGATTAATGTTTGTATGAATACATTGGGTGACAAGCATTGGTGTCAGCGGAGGTGAAGATTGATCCAAATATGTCAGCTAGCAGGTTGTCTATTGCATCTGACTGAGTATTGGTAGTGCCATCCACAACCATGTGGGTGGATAGCTGTGTATTCCCCTTAAGATTTTGTACTTACTTAGAGATTTATGACAGCACCGCTAAATACATCCTTGGGTATGCATTGCATGACACACAGTAGACCTGTTAACACAGCCGTACAACTCTACCTGGTTTATGTCATTATATCAGTTGCACATCATATGTCTATATGTTTATCATTGGAAAGGTATGTCTGGGCTGTGATACCATATATGAACACATTACAAATGAGGAAGGTGTGGTTCATGCAGCACAGGTAATGACACAAATGCTGACAGTCACACAGTGCTACTAGGGAGCCTCTGAATAATCCTTGTGAATAGCAACATAGTTGTGCATAAAATTAATTTCCCAAGGCTGCAGGTGAATCTGACATGGTTATATGTTTTTGTATATGGCATTACAATATATAGATGAAACAAGGTGTATGTGCCAATTCAATCAGTATGATGTAATATTGCTGTGTCTCACATAGCATTTCACAATGGTAGTTATACACATGCACACATATGCCATACTGCAAGTGTCACTGTGATGGCTAAATGAGAAATCTATATAATGTTAATATACTCCACTACAAGAACACATGCCTTACTAAGACAACAGCATACATACCATCACCCCATGTCATCATTCCTCAAGACACATCATTCCTCAAATCACAGATAGGAATATACCAGTCTAGGGCTTCCGTACATCCACAGCTTAACATAGCACATGTGGATAACAACAGCATTGACATGTACAGTCTTTTTAGGGTCATAGGACATTACTGGACTAAAGAACAACATTAAATGAAATTCTAGCCATTATTATAGTATTTAAACTAAAATCACCATATCTATATGATAGTAGATAGTAGGGTTACATACATATATGTATATGTGTGGGATTGTACTACATAGTATCTCTGTTCATATGTGGCATGTGCACCATCCTATAACAGAATTAGAAGTCACACATCCAATGGGCTGCAGATGCCTTGCAGAGGGTTCTGGAAGGGCTGTGATTCACGATGTATGTATGCATCTATGAGATGATGACAACATCCATGTTTCTGCAGGAAGCATGTCATGTTGGTGGAGGCAATTAGGGTATCTTCAATCCATGGTGCTATTTTAAAGGTTTTACTAGTGGTATTTAAATAAAAAGAGATTGACAAGATCATATATGAGCAGAAATATACCACCAACCACACAGATAGTAGTTGATTGAGGTCAGACTGGAACATTTGGCCTGTGTAGGAATACAAATTGGATTATATGAAACTCAACAGTAGAACCACCACAGATGTCTGACTTTATATTGTCACAGTGCACTTTATAGAGGATTATAGCATCAGAGCATGCTGAGAAGAAGATGTTGGGAGGAGTGTGTCATATAGAGAACACAGTAGTTAACACTCACTCCAACACAGATATCTGAGAGCAATACCGTCAGAGAGAACTTTAGAGGTGATCACATCATAAATGCATGCTGATAATAAGAAGTGGACAGAAGTACATGACATAGCAGTAGTCTCACATGTGGTTGTAAAAATTGTTTCAAGACTGATAATAGAATGAAGATACACACACAAGTTGACCACAGTGAGATTAGAACCCCTACCTAGCTATCTACACTAGCTACAGAACAAGGTGCTTAATGCAAACATCACAGCACAAGTCTGATGTTCATACTGTCAGACAACACTTTATAGCAGACAGCTTCACTTTCTGGTGAGAAGACATTAGTGGGAGCATCTCACATGCTGCTCTAAAATGGTCTCCAGTATGAGAACTAACTGAACACAAACACAAGTTGACCACAGTGAGATTAGAACTGCTACTAGCCTATAGAACATAGTATTTAACACAAGTGTCACAGCACAAGTTTGACTTTTATATTGTGAGATGACACTTTATAGTAGATAGAAAAACCACACCAAGTTCAAAAATAGGGTTAGCGCGTTCGTTTACTAATTAAGCAAACTTCTTCAGACAACTGACAATACAAAAATTCACAACTTAAATAAACTATCATATCATGACATCACTATACAATTCAGTAGGTCAAGCCTCCATTTAAAGAACCCACATACCCAACTCGTTCTTTAAACCACTGCTTTCTTCCATGGAAGAGCTACGTGAGGAGTTGAATGATGGTGACCACTTGAATATGAGTATTAGTCCCCCACAAGAAGGTGGGTTTGAACAAATTGGAGATATATTAATGAATGAAAGTATTAAAATTAGTTTTATTACTAAATTTTCTGTAGATGCATATTTGTTAAAATCAATTATTAACAAAAACTGGTGCTTCCCTGTGGATGACAACCTTATTAAAAATAATGTAAGCGAGTTACCTCAATTTGTATTTAGGAGAGGTAGGAATTTAAAAATGCTGCTTGAAAGGGGTCCACCAAAAGTATATGGCCCACATTGCGGAATGTCCAACTGTGAGTCGTGCAGATGGTGTAAATATATAAAAGTTACTAATCATGTTGTTATTGGAAATAAAACAGTCCCTATTAGGGGTAAATTTAATTGTAATACCAAAGGAGTGGTATACTTGGGATTATGCAGTTGTTGTCCAGCTTTATATGTGGGTCGCACTGAGAGACCATTAAAAAACAGGATTTATGAGCATGTTTATGCAATTGGGAAACTGAATCTGAATAATGCCCTTGCCAGACACATTAAGCACTACCCCTCACATGAATTTAGATTTTTAGTATTGGAAAAAGTTTTGGACAATGAAAGGGGAGGTCCAATTGACTTGAAATTAGATGAGAAATAATTGATTTGGCAAGTGAAATTGAATACAGTCACAGCCCCAGGTTTAAATGATGCTGTTTCTTTTAAAAGTATTTTAAAATTGAGGGCTTTGACAAAATAATATAATGTTTTTATATAAATGTATGCTTATTTCTTTGTTATTAAGATTTATTTATGTAAATTATATGTACTGTTAGGGTTATTATTTTATTCTGATGAATGTGTAAACACGTTGGGTATGTGGGTTCTTTAAATGGAGGCTTGACCTACTGAATTGTATAGTGATGTCATGATATGATAGTTTATTTAAGTTGTGAATTTTTGTATTGTCAGTTGTCTGAACAAGTTTGCTTAATTAGTAAACGAAAGCGCTAACCCTATTTTTGAACTTGGTGTGGTTTTTCTTTCTTTTTATTCAGTTTTCTAGTGTTTGTTTTTTGGTTTGATTTTACACTTTATAGTAGATGACAGCCTCATCTGTTGAGAAGAAGATGTTAGTAGGAATGTCTTACATGCTGCTCTAAAATGGTCTCCAAAATGAGAGCTAACTGGACATAAGCACACACACGATTTGACCGCGGTGATATTAGAACCCCTATTTAGCTATCAAACACAGTACTTAACCCAATCACCATGGTACAAGTCTGACTTTAATACTATCACAGAACACTTTATAGCAGATTACATCATTAGTGTATGTTGGGAAGAAGATGTTGGGAGGGCTGTATGAACTTGCTGTGTAGTCATGTACAAATGTAAACATTTGTTCTCAATGAGACCTGAGTGATGTCAGTAGGACACAAACTCATGTTTGTCTGACTATGCACACACACTCACAAGATGACTGCAGTGAGATTAAAACCACTACCTAACTAGTTATATAAATTGGAGAATACAGTATTTATAGCAAGTACCATGGCACAAGTTTGACTTTTATATTGTCACAGAACACTTTATAGCAGATGACGTTGTTGCATGTTGGGAGGGCTGTATGATATCGCTGTGTAGTCATGTACATCTGTAAAACTTTGTTCTCCATGATATTTGAATGATGACAGTAAGTCACAGAGTCATGCTCTTCTGATTATGCACATACACAGTTACACATTCAGGCACACACACAATTTGCCTGTTATGCAATTTGAACCCTTACCTAGTTATTTATTCAAGCTGAAGAACACAGTACTTAACATTCACACCATAAATGAAGTATGATTTTTTTCCTTGTCATAGTGGTCTTTATAGACATTTACATAATAATTTTATGCTGCAGGTAACACGTGCTGTTTTGTTGGTCTTCAAAAAGACAGGAATGTTGGGGAAGGGACGTAGGCCTGTCAGGGTCAGGTAGATGGGGTAGGTGAGGAGGAATGTGCAGACAAACAGAACAAACAAGACAGGCACAGGAATGGTGATGGACACAAAAGGCTGGAGGACACCATGATTTGGGATAGGTAGGGGACTTCGGATTCACATGCCTGTAAAGCATGGGGAAAGCAATAATCTAGTTCTCACCCTCAGAACTGTCATCACTTTCCCTTTTTCCTCAGCTTTCTGTTCGATTGCTTGACATTTTTTTCTGCATTCCCACAAGCAAATTTTCCAGATGTCTGAGGTGTGCAGCAATGCTATTTTCTAAGGCCTCAGACACCATCCCTGGTAGCTTATGGTGGATGACATTATCCCCACCTCCACCAATATTCCTGGAGAGTACCAATGCACTAGCTGTCAGAGCAATGCTACCTGATGTTGATGGCCCAGGTAGTACAAGGGCTGCAGAAGCAGTACTGCCAGGTTGCATCCCAGATGTGCTGGGTGTTAGCTTGGCAGCCTGTAGTGGGTT
>NC_056748.1:118139553-118239553 GCF_019279795.1 Protopterus annectens | reverse complement strand
TGGATTAGGGAAGAACTTTGCTTCATATGGATGGGAGCCTGTTCCATAGATGGGGTAGTCTCTGGGATAAATACCTATCTCTTCAGCAGGTCCTATTTATATCACAGGCAAGGTTTCAGTCTTTAGAATAGGTAATTCTAGTGCTGTTTGTTTTGTGGATATGCAGGAGGTTCATCAGAGTGGAGTCTGTCAATGCCCTGTATGCCAGGCATAGATCTCTACTCAAAAGCCTGTAGGAGTCAGAATACAGGGACAGGGCCTTGAGGTGATCTTCATAGGACATATTACTTACACCCTGTATTCTTTTAGTGAGGAATCTCTGTGGACATTCTAATTGTTGGATATGCCTAGTTAGGTACATACTAAAGGGGGCATTGTATTCAATGAAAGTTTGATGAATGCTGAAGACAGTGGAACAATGACTTTCTTGGACTTAGATGCCATAAATTTGTCTTTATAAGTTGCGCAACATAGAATGATTTCCTCATCACTGTAGACACGTGATGATCACATGTTAGATTATCTATGTGTGACCCTAAGTTCCTGAATACTGGGTCAACTCTAAGGGATGTGTTGTCAATATGATAGTTACCAAGGATGTATGATTTCCCAAAGGATGCTATTATGCATTTCTTGGCATTTAGTTTTAGTCCATGGCTCTGACAACAGTTGTTTGTTTGTGTCAGTAAAACAAATATGTGAGACTAGAACCATGGTTTAGCTATCTTATGTATCATGTGCCTCAGTGTCTTTACAAGGTGTTCTATACACCCAGTTAGTTCACAGGTGCAATTTATGCTGTCATTATTATCCTAGGTGCTGATCACCATGCAATGCCACTAAGTGTGATTGCACTTCGTAAGGCAACTGACATTAATTTTTGAATATTTATGTGCTTCACTACATGTATGCTAAGCCACATGCCACGCAAATGTAAATGACCAAAACAAAGGGAAAAAAATAGTTAAACACATGTTAAGGATTTACACAGCTCGGGATTTGAACTACCATACTAATGAAATTACAAAACACAGTGGTAGTCTTTAATCTCCCTTTGTCACAGACCCAGATTTGCAGCAGCAATCAAATCATTTGCACACAAGCAATTCCATTTTCCTCTACAGTGTCAACAGGTCATGCACTTGAGCATTTTGAATTTGTTGCACGTGTGACTTACATAGTTAGTGCAATGAGTGACCACGCAACCATTTAGGAATATCTTTGCACAAATGCAACTCTGTCTTGATTTTGCATTGTGTTCATTCTTCACTTATCTCTGCTGTAATCTCAGACATGCATACTATAGTGCATTGTGTATCATTCTCCTTTAACTGTATGATAAAAAGTACATGACAGTGAAAAACATTTATCAGCACAGGCAGGAGAGTTTGTCTACTGCTGAACATAAATGATAAATGTGTGCTGTTTAGTTCCATTTAAAAGCTGCTAAAGTAACATTGACACTTTGTAAGTGTATCCTGAGTGACACACTCACTGCAGGGAAGGTTGTTTGAATTGCTGTTGTGTTTTCCTTCTCTCTCCCAATAATCATTCAGAGTTGCACGCCATTAGCAACTAACAGTGTTGTAGACCCTACACTATGTTTACATGTGCTACACAAAGTCAAGAGTTTGGTATTCAGCAATTCTAATGATTTCAAACCTCATTTGCATCTTTACCATGCTCAATGCACTGAATCTACACTATAAAAATGTAACTTTGTAGCTCAGGAACTTGAAAATGCTGAAACTTATATATTTGAACAAAACAGAAATTTGCTATTCCTTTGCAGGTGATTTATCTGCGGAGAAAGCTTCTAATTTGGCTAATGTATGCTTGCATTATTCAAGTATATTTTAGATTTAGTAAAATGTCACAAATCTATTTATATATCCAGGGGACAATGAAACTTTTATCTGCATGAATTTCTTAATACTTCACTGCTGGCACAGGCATTTTTGGCAGGCATTTACAGTTCACAGACAGGTTATAAACTTTCATTACTAGCATTACTTTTAAAATTTGATCTGACAATATTCTATACTGTTGGAGAAAAATGTAATGCACGTGTTACTGATGCAGATGTTATGCTTCTGAGAAGGCCCAAGGCCACTTCCAGGGCAGTGGTGGGCACAGTGAGAAGTGACTGCCAATCATACATTGACTTTTCTGTTGTAAATATGTACACATCCTGATAACTGTGTGGAAAGCACATATACAATTAATTCTGTAGTATTTCTTGGTTTGTATGAACCTTCCATTTGTTTGTAATTTTGGGGTTGGGGGAGCCATCTACCATTGTGTTTGCAAGAACAAAAAATGTGTTTCAAGTGCTTTTCTGTTGAAAATGTGTAGACATCCTAATATTTCAGTGGGAAACATAATACATTACTTAAGTGGTATTCCTTGGTTTGGTCAATTCTTGTTTTTTGTGTGAGGGGGAGGTGGGTCAACCATGTTTCCAGTGCTTAATCTTCACAAATGTGCACGTTAGCAAGACATTAGTTATGTGATATTTATGATTTTTATCCTCTGTTTTATGTCACACATGAGAATGGCCCCCAAGTCTACAAATCCATGTAAACCCCCTTTCAGTGACTCTGAAAATGAAATGAAAATCCAGACATTCAGGCACAATGGCACATGTCTGCTTAAGAAACAAAGTATGGATATCACTGCCAGAATGCAAATTTGGAAACAGTTAGTGAATAGTAAACAGTGTCAATGCAGTAGGGGTTTGCCCAGGACTTATGATCAGGTGCATCACTGGGTCACTGATATTATTTTATCAGCCCGGAGGAGAGCAGCTGCAGTTATCCAAGAACAGCTGGCTATGGGGGAATGGGGGTGGTCCTGCTACCAATCCCCCACTGACACCAAATGAAGACTTTCTGTCCACTGGCAGACATCCAAATAGCTCAGTGGAGACTGCACACTGTGTGATTGATGTGAGTACTGATGTGGCTTGTAGGACAAGTGTGTCCTAGGGGCAGCTTTCATTTCAGATTACATTATGGCAAGTTTTATTTTTACTTGTATACTAAAATATATAATTTGAGTAATACTTCCTGGGAATTCATTTCTGTACCTATCATTAAGTTAGTAGTTATACATTACAGTTGTTCAGTACACATGGATGTAGCTGTATGTGTCAGCTAAGTTTCAATTTAAGCTAATTCTTACAGGACATATAGCCAATTGTGTATTCATTGTCCCACTGTGTTATTCACATTGTGATGGTTAATTGCCGTCCTTTCCATGTTTCATTTCTTCCAGGACCATTCTCCCTACAAAGTGTGGAGACATCTGCACATGGCGAACAAATGTTTATTTGATTGTTATTGACCATTCTTTACAAATATAAATGATCTGTATGTGTGAGATGGGTGTAATGAGTGTCTGTATTGCTGTACCAGCTGGGGTTGTGTTATCAGGGTTACTTTGTTATCATATAAATTGGTTTAATATTTAGTGAAGTAATAATTTAGTTCCTCTTTTTGTTGCTTATTAGCACAATTGATCCTGACAGTGGAAGTGTAGAACTCCCACCACCTGATGTCAGAGTATAAGTAGGCTCTGACGATGAAGGTGGCCAAATGGAAGCAGGGTCAGGGGGTTCAGAGGTTGAATCTAACACTGAGGTTGTGACTCACACATTTCCTGGATTTTCTTCAGACACAGTCAGTATGCCTACACATATCCATTCCACTGAGCCCCGGATAATAGACAGGTTGAGGGTGACACAGCTGATCAGAATAGTGTGACTAACTGTGGTTTCAATGCTGATTCACTCTGGCCATAGGCAAACTGTGGTCAAGGTGCCATGCGTGAGGGTTTGTGGGATGCTCAGAGAAGGCCAGTTGTCCATCATTCTCCTTAACCTGGTGTGTCATTATGTGCCACTCAGTGTCTGTTTAGAGCCATCATGGAGGCACAGGCATGTTACACTAGGTCCTCCAAATATATGCTTAGGGATCTAGATGTGTCACAGGCTGACATGCATGATTGCCTCCACTGTGTGGCCGAATCAATGGATCAGATGAATGGCACAATGGAATGGGCAGTGCCTGTCATAGAATGCCTTCTTGGAGGAGAATAATATCTATGCAACTGTAGGTCAGCATCATCATCTGCTGTTAGCCAACATGGCCATGTCCAATGCTGCTCCTGTAGTGGCACTACTTCCACAGCTGTGTCAGTGGTTGAGGCATCCACACACAGATGTGGTATTTCATGGGTCATGGACCTGGGCATAATCATGAGGAGAGCTCATCCAGCAGACATTGCTCACATTTGAGTAGCACCAGCACATCTGACCATATACATGGATGTGCCAGTGCAACTCCTGGCAGAGCCAGTTCTCATAGGGGCAATGACAATGAACTGTTTCCTCTACCATGCATAGCTCACACTTATCCAACATAACAGGATGTAGAGCTAGCACAGAAATTGGTTGTGTTAATGCAGACACTGTCACACACATTTCACATTGAGTAGCCATACAGCGCCCACACATAACAGGTACATGAGGCATTCATGAGGCATACAGGTCATTCTGTCTCAGTGGCCATTTGATATTAGCTACATTTCTACCTGCCTGTGTTTCTTACTCTCACAGATTCACTACTTTTTGTGATAGCCTTGGCCTGCTGCCCCCCCAAACTGCACCCTGTGCAAATGATGATAACTTTACCATTTCCTTGTTACTATCTTTTGGATATAGGGATACATAATGCATTTTGTATGATGAACAGTGTGCATAGCTGACCACTCGGTATATATGTGTTGGCAATGCTATTTTGAAAAATTGTACTGTTTTCTTATAGCCTTTTTACTGTTGTGATTAACACCTTGAACTCATTGATACAGCAGTGCAGCTTATGGCTCCACTTGTGAAATGTACGGATAATTAGAGACTTGGGAATGTTTTTCGCAGTGTGTGCTTATCTTTGATGTTTGAGGTCTATTTACTGATAAGCAGCAGAAATTTATTGACATAAGTCAGTCCTGTCACTTATTGATGTAATTACTGGACAACTCACACACATTCTACTTAGATATATTTGCAAATAACAGTATGCAAGGATCTGCCATTTGTGTTCTTGCCAATTTATTTTCCTGTTCCAGGTTCAGCACTTACCTTGATAGTCCTGCAATTACAACTGTTTCAATTCAGGGCTGACTCTGTCTGATGCTAGCAGTACACAGCCATTACATAGGTAACTAAAGGTTTTGAGCATTGCCTGGCATCAATTTTACTGCATATATGCACGTAGGATAAACGTTGTTCCCCATAAGTGGTCAGCATGTGTGCTATCCATTGCCTCTTGGCCAGGGTGAGGGCATATTGTGCACACCTACATCTACCTACACCCACGACGGCTTGTGGATCTCCGTCTGAGTCCTCATTTGTGTGTGGTTGTGGTGACCTAGGCAGTGGTGGTGGGATATGTGTCCCTTCCTCTTGGTGTTCCTGTTGCAGCTGTTTTCTCAGGATAATATAATGTAGGCTAGCACAGACATTAAAAATTCAGCATAAGTACTCGGATCAGACTGCAAACCCCCCCCCCCCCCAATGTATCTAGGCACCAAAACCATGACTTAAGTAGTCCAAGCACATGCTGTATGATATTTCTTGTTTGACCATGTGCCACATTATAGCATCCTTCCGTGGGTGTGTGTGTGCAGTTCTGATGGGCATTGTCAATCATGGTTCGAGTCCATACCTTGCATCACCCAGGAAATCCCCCCTGAAAACCTCTGGTAGAACTGAGAGTTGTTATAGATATGGGGTTATGACAACTGCCATGCCAGGTTTGCCAGCATACACATTCATGATAATTCCCTTAGCATTACACATGACTTGGCAGTTAATGGAGTCAAAGCCCTTTCTGTTTATGAAAACCGTTCCCTGTTCCCTGGATGGTGTTTTGATTTTAATGAACATGCAGTCTGTGACACCCAGGATTTCAGGAAAGTGTGCTACAGGATAGAAACCCTGCATAGTTGTAGCTCTGTCTGCAGTGGTACAGGGAAAATATATATAGTCACTGGCATGCCGTAGCATAACATTCAGGAAGTGATGTAGGATCCTGGATGCTGATGCCTGTGACAACCCCAGCATGTCTCTTGTTTGTCTCTCAAAGGTTCCTGTAGTTAATATTCTAACTGCTGCACATACCTTGGTCTCCACAGGTATTGGTTCCTTTAGGTTTGCTCTTGCTGTCAGTTGGGGGCACCAGAGGTTGCAAAGTTTCTGTATTGTGTCTCTATCCACTCTGTAATGCTCTAGTAGTTCCACATCATGCAGACCATCTATAGTTAAAGGGGTCTTAATACTTTTCTCTTCTCTTCATTGCCCAATGTCTATCAGCAGCAGTAGCAGCACAGACTTGGGTCTGTTGCACATACCCATGAAGAAGACCAGCAGCAGCCTCTAACGTTCTTTCCATGTAGAGTAGTTTCTGTGGCTGTATTCAGGTTTTGGAATTTGAGGCCAAAACTTGCATTGAATGCACCCCATTGCCTTATACCTTGTTAAATATCTCCTCTATCTTGGATTGGTTAATTATCATGCAATTCAACTGCTTATGTTGTAATTAGTATGCCACGATGTTTACCGGGTTTGCGCAGCCTATGTCTATAACTAACTTTCCCTCCAAGTAGTGTCATTAGTTCATATAAAATCATAACAGGAAGTATATTTATGAGGTAACATGAAGTAGAATGAAGGCACAATACATCTTCAGGTCCTCACCCCCCAACACACGCAATCCTCCCCAACACACACAATTTATAGCTAGGGACAATAATACTAGTTTTCAAAGCAATTAGAAACCTGCACTATTTTATGACTTTTATATTGCCACAGCAATGTTTTTTCTACTCTTCATTATATTCTATGCATATTTCATGCCAACTCTACTGGTTACTTGGGCCTATATCTTTTTATTTTATTCACTTTCTTCAGTGTGGTCGCTTCAGGAATTGGTTTGATCGCAGACTCTTCTAAATTTCCATACAGACTTCCACTGATGTCTTATTTGCAACTACTCTTTTCAATACTTCTTAGAATAACAATTTCACTAATTACTACATATTTTTTAAAAGCCATTCTCCATTTTGCATTGAATTTACTGTGTATTGCGATATCAAAGTCCAAATGGTCTTGGAATCCTTATACATCTCTCATAGAAATATTAGTGATGAAGATATGTTCAGCATCAAAATGGCTTGAATGGCCTTATTCATGTATTGTGGCATGGAGTAATAACTGATTTGCATCATCTTATTCCCAGTTTGCTTATGCCTGAATGCGCTGAGCTGCTTGTTGTGTGCCCGTTTGTTCTACACTCATGCACATTCTCTCATTTGGTTTTCAGACTATGCAACCTTTTGTGTATATGTATGAATATTTCTCAGTGTGTTATCTGTTCTTAGTGTATTTACATAAATCATTGCTTCTTTTCTCTAGGCAAAGACCTAAAGTTTGTTTTCCTCTGAATCTGCAAGTTCTGGAAATTCACTGACAGCCTACAAGATGATCATCTTTAATGTATTTCCTATGAGTAACTTCTAACATTAAGCACTTCAGTTGTTTCACATTTCCTGCACAAATGCATATACAATGTATCACTTATCTCTCCATGTAACTCTTAAAATAATCTTAAAAGCAATTTGCTTGCCTTATGATTTGATGTTTCTAAACATTTTAGTCAAATATTATTTAAAGGGATGGCTTCACATCAATATTTTCTTAATGACCAACTTTATTTACTTCTGTTTCACAGTATTATAACTTTTTTATCTTTTTTTATGATCTTGAGCTTATGCACCAGAGTAAATGGCTACTGATAATATAGCAGATTTTTAAATGTATGGACATTAAAATATAGTCCAAGACTCAGGTAGGATTACTAGTCTTATAAATGTATCCTTCATTTTTTCCTGTATACTTGAACTGCTCAAAATGACCATATACTGTGAATTCACAGCATTTGGTAAATACTTGTCAGTCCTTTTTAGAGTTTCAAATTTTAATGTTATCAATATATTTAAAACTCTAGTGCTGAGTATCACTGACTGGAGTGTGATTAGTAAGTGTGCCTTTGATTTTGTATCAGGGCCTGAGATTCATGTTTCTCCACTCCTTTATTACTACCATGATAAGTTACTAATATGCATCCATACTGATCCTTTAAAAGTATATATTAACACACAAATATGTACGTTTAGAAAATGTATACAGGCATTGTAGTTTGCAATAATAGTGCATAAGAAATAACGGATCCAATAAAAATGTAGTACCTACATATTTTAAATCTGTGATCTTGATTTGGTGGCTGTGAATAACTCTTGTCTTCTGTCTAAATTATTTGTTTAAATCAAATTGTACAGAAGATCATTAACATTTTGCAAACAGTAAGTCATGTTCACCCCTTTTTGCAGAAAGTAAATTACTGAATGGTGAAATTATTACTGTCAAAGCTAAACTTACAAGGTATGGAGTGCTGGTATAAATGCATATCATGATGTTGCTTTTTCACTAGCAGATACTAGCTGCACTAGTGACCTTTCAAAATAAGACCTTAACCTGTCTGTTGCCAAGTGAAACAGTTCCATATGATTATACTACTTGAAAAAGTATCATAAGAAAAAAAAATCTCTGCTTAGAAACATCAAAGCATCATCATTATCATCATCATCATCTTCTTTTGGCTGTTCCTGTTAGGGGTCGCTACAGCGGATCATCTATTTCCATTTCTTCCTGTCTTCTGCATCATGCTCTTTCACACCAACCGCCTGCATGTCCTCTCTCACCACATCCATAAACCTCATCTTAGGCCTTCCTCTTTTCCTCTTACTTGGCAGCTCCAGCCTTAGCATCCTTTTCCCAATATACCCAGCATCCCTCCTCAGCACATGTTCAAACCAACGCAATCTCGCCTCTCTTGCTTTGTCTCCAAACTGTCCAACCTGAGCTGACCCTCTAATATACTGATTCCTAATCCTGTCCATCCTAGTCACACCCAGTGCAAATCTTAACATCTTTAACTCTGCCACATCCAGCTCTGACTCCTGCCTTTTTGACAATGCTACCGTCTCCAACCCATATAACATAGCTGGTCTCACTACCCTCTTGTAGACCTTCCCTTTCACTCTTATTGGTACCCGTCTGTCACAAATCACACCTGACACTCTTCTCCACCCATTCCACCCTACCTGTACTCTCTTCTTCACCTCTCTTCCACACTCACCATTACTCTGAACTGTTGATCCCAAGTACTTAAACTCATCCACCTTTACCAACTCTACTCCCTGCATCCTCACCATCCCTCTACCCTCCCTCTCATTTACACACATATATTCTGTTTTAGCCCTGCTGACCTTCTTTCCTCTCCTCTCTAAAGCATATCTCCACCTCTCCAGGGTCTCCTCAACCTGGTCCCTACTCTCACTACATATCACAATGTCATCTGCAAACATCATAGTCCACGGGGCCTCCTGTTTAATCTCATCTGTCAACCTGTCCATCACCACTGCAAATAAGAAAGGGCTCAGAGCTGATCCCACCTCCACCTTAAACGTATCTGTCACTCCCACTGCAGTCCTCACCAATGTCACACTACCCTTGTACATATCCTGTACCACTCTTACATACTTCTCTGCCACTCCCGACTTCCTCATACAATACCACAACTCCTCTCTAGGCACCCTGTCATATGCTTTCTCTAAGTCCACAAAAACACAATGCAACTCCTTCTGACCTTCTCTGTATTTCTCCAACAACACTCTCAGAGCAAATATTGCATCTGTAGTGCTCTTTCCTGGCATGAAACCATACTGCTGATCACTAATCGTGCAGTATTTTAATAATACTTTGTAACATCAACACAACACCAGTATATATTTTAAAATGTAAACACTAGTTATCATTACAGCCCATCTCTGTGGATATAAAGCATAAGCTATCTCCCTGGCACAGTGGGACAAAGTCCTTCCTGACTACATTCAATCTGCCCAAAGCGAGTGAGAAATGATGAGGCAGTGCCTGGCCACCTCTGTCTAGCAGGGTATGGGGGTGCATACCTCAAAGTCCAGTCTCTGATATAAAAATCTAGTAGAGACCAGACATTACCAGAAGGGGGTTGCCTTCAAGAAGTAAAGGCATTTGAAGGGCCTTCTCCTGAAGGAGAGAGAGAGAGAGACACACACACACACACACACACACACACACACACACACACACACACACACACACACACACACATGGTCCTCATCCATGCCCATTAAATATCATCACTGGGCATGTACAATAGGGACTAGGTTAGGTCTCACATCTCCGAAAAATCTCACTCTTTGGTGGAACAAATAAGCCGCATAGCTTTTGACTCCTAGGGGAAAAATGGGAAAATTGGACAGATGTGATAGAAGCTTGATGGCATTTGAATATGTTCTAGAAATGGTTGCCTGACAGTCATTTGATACCTTACTGAGAAAGAATGTTTTGATTAAAATGCTTACATTTTTAAAAGATTGTAGTTTTAAAAATGGAAATGTAATTTGATAAAATATTTTGTAAAAGAGAAAATATAATCAAAACACATCTTTTAATGTTTTGATAATGGCTATTTGATCCTAATGCAAACTGCATGTTCTACTCTAAAAGGACACAGAAATACCATCTTAACTGATTTCTTAGGATTTCAAAGACATCCTTGTCCCTGGATGAGATACCCTTACTTATGAGGTGGGCTATGTAGAAAGTTTTCCATACAATGGAAGCAACATGGTGGTCAAAAGTCAGGCTGGTATCAATCTGGGTACCCAAATCCCTCATGACTGACTGCGTGCTTAGAACGTTGTTATTAATGTAATAATTTGTGGGGACATCTCTCTCCCCAAAGGGGATGATGATGCATTTTTTTGTATTCAGTTTGAAGCCATGTTTTCGGCACAGGTCATTTGTTTGGGGCAGACTCTTTTGGAGGATGTCCACATCACTAGCCCACTAGATTTGGCCGGTACCTCAGAAAAGTATATCCCAAATAACAGAGGCCCCAATACCGAACCCTGGGGTACACAACTTGATATGTGTCTACTGCTTGAGGTGGCTTCCCCTATTTTGACTAGGTAGGTATCAGTGAGCCAGTTGGCTACCCATCTGGTAACATATGGATTGATGCCTAGTTGAGAGAGTTTATCTATTATGCCTGAGTGGGGAATAGTGTTGAAGGGTTTGGCAGGTCAAGGTAGATGGTGTGCACTGTCTTCCCCTCATCCGTGGCTTTGGTGACTGTCTCAAAACAGTCGACCAAATTTAACAGACATGACCTCCCCTTGACAAAGCCAAACTGTGTAGGATAGGGTGTTTGGAGGTTTCTAATGTCCTTGTTAATGAGGTCCATGATAATCCATTCCATTGCCATGCAGATCAGGCTAGTTAGGCTGATGGGTCTATAATTTCCAGGATCAGTGGATGCTCCACCTTTGTGTAAAGGAATGGCAGTGGCTGCCCTCCACTCAGCTTGGACAAAACTAGTACTCAGGCTTTGGTTGAATAGGGCTTCTAATGGTGCTCCAAGTTCCTGCCTGAGTTCATATAGGATGCAGCCTGGGATGTTATCAGGTCCCATGTAGGCTATATTTTTTGCCTTTGAGAGAGCAGTGATGACCTGATCCCTAGATATAAGGGGAAGGGGACAGGTACTGGGAATATCCTGATTTACTGATGGGGGCGCATATTTATGTATATATATATATATATATATATATATATATCTATATATCATGCCTCTTAACCTGGAATCATAAAAAAAAAAAAAAAAAAAAAAAAAAAATGGACAAAGGCCCATGGAACATAAGTACAACTGACCAAAAATCTGTATATTGATTAACATAAAATTTGCATACATAATTATGTAACCCCACCCCTTTCCAATGGAATTATGGCATAACTTTTAAATGTAAAAGACAAAATATTAACCATTAGATAAACAAAAGAACAACAGTGTTTTTGGTACATCGGTAGCATTGTTGCCTCACAGCAAGAGGTTTTCCTGTTCGATTCTCGGCTGGAGTGCTTTCGGTGTGGAGTCTGCATGTCCTCCCTGTGGTCAAGTGGCCACCAAAAGACATGCGTGAAGGTTGGGTGCTGGGCTGGCAATTTGGCACCATAAAAATCGGCTGCCAATCATTAGCGGACCGGAGTTCAGCTGTGGTGACCCCTAACCGGGAAAAGCCGAAAAGACAAACAACAACAACATTAAACTTGTATCAAACTTTGAACTTGTGCAAAACTAAAAAAAAAATTTTTTATAAAAATAAAATTAACTGCTTCTCTTCTGACCCCTTTATCCCATCTTCCACAGTCTACTCTGCCACATCCCACTAAGCTATTACTGTTAAAGAGCCATGCTTTACACTTCCACTTGCAGTAATCACACTTCATGACTCTCAGGCTACAGGATTACACAAGACTATTTCTATAACCTCCTCTGCTACTTGGGCTTTCTGTGATCTTTGTACACCATGTCTTTTCCCTTAGTTTTCCTGCCCTGAAGCAGCTTATTGTCATCAGTAAAAGCTAGATTTTATTTGCTGTCTAGTTTCAACTAATCAAGCACAGCAATGTATCTGGGTCAGTCAGTGAAGTTCAGATTTTCCAAACTCAAGTGTTTGAAATGTAAGACTTTCTACAAGTAAAAATATTATCCTGGAAAAGTGCAATTTCAGTTACACTGTTATTATGTCCCCCAGACTAAACTGTATTTTTATATGAAAATAGTCAGACTCAGATTTCCCTTCCCCCATCAAAGATAATTCCCATCTCCCTGATAATTCACTCTTTATCATAATGATGATCATAGGTTTAGTCTAATTAAATGAGGAAGAAGTTTGATATAATACGCATTCTTAATTCAGTTATATTATATTGGGTACATACTGTGAAATGTTGCTTCATGTTCCATCCTGCTACCCTTTTAACATTAAAGCAATTATTTTACTCCAAATACTAATTTTGTTTGCAATGGAAGCAATGGTTACTCAGTTTTTATTTTTTGTAGTTTGGACAGTGTCCATCAGCTATGTTTCAGCAAATATAGCTATGGGGACAGTTATGTTACTGAGGCCAGTGTGAGTCAGATGTTCATCCACCCACTACTGGCACACTGCCAGTAATGAAAGCACTACTTGATTCTGCAAATGTGTCTGTATTCTTCTTAATTTCTTTAATTTCTTTTATATAAGTAATTTATTATATTCCCTTCCTGATAAACAAAAAGTCAAATCCTTGAAATGACTACAGCATAACCTGATGACACAACACTGCCTCCATCTTACCATGCAGATGTCAGGATGACTGGCTTCTCTTTTTATAATTTATTCAACTAGGTAGTAAATATCTCATCATGACATTTCCTGGGAAAAATAAAGAACTGCATCTATTTTTTACAAGGCACAACTTTTACGGAAAACAGCTTGAAGGAGACTTCATTTAAAGGCCATAAAGCCAGGATATTAGTCCATAGATTACAATGAGTGGGATTACACTCCTTCCTCATATGAATATTTGGCGTAAGAATGATGATCACTGCTCATATATAGCTACAATAACTCACAACAGTTCAGATGATCAGTTTGTCCAGACTATTAACAAACAGGTTGATATTTCAGTTGTATTCAGAATTTGTTCACAATGCTAAAGGGCAATACTATTCCCTCGGTTTGTCCTACTCATCCGTGTCCTAACTTCACTTAATAAACTCCCATACAGTTCAAAAAACATGTGTGGTTCAGGTATTAAAGGCAAGACTTAAAAAAGTCAAGGATAAAAGCACATATAAAGAACATTTATTTCTTGAAAATATGTACAAACTTCGCACATAATAAAGAAACACAGACTGGTTAACAGATAATAAGCTCTAAAACACTTCAAACAATATATCGTATTTCATGTAGTAGATTTGCCGAATCCGAAATAAAACATGCATTGCATATTTAATCTGGATATTCTGCGAAAATCTGAACAGTGTTGAGCTAACCTGGCGATGATGAATCTAACTGGGGGAGGAAGTCCAGATATATTTTCTTATTCTCAGTGGGAGTGTGCAAGAAGACTAAGACTGTTAAATGCACAGGAAATTATATAGTAAACAATAACAAAACAAGCAGTTTGAGTCCTGGTAGAGCCTGCAAATAACTGAAGCGTACCTCTCTACTTCCATGCTTAAGAATTCTGATTTGAACAAAGCAAAATGATATGGGTGAAAAAGGCCTCAAATCAGGTAAAACGTTAATTGAGCAGCAGGTTTTTCATTAACATGTATTTTTGAACAACAAACAGAATGAATGAAACTCTAATATCTACCATTTATTTCTGGCGATAATCCTCAGTGAGTTATCAGAAAATCAAGAAACCTTATGCGGTAGAGGGGAAAATATGAAAAAAATGGAGAGAGTTGAGTGGCACTAGCAGAGGAAAAGTGGGAAGAAGAACCGCAAGCCAAGAAACTTATGTAGCATTCATAGGAAGCCATAAAATAATAAGAGGTAATGACTCAAGGATCCCAGACCAGATCCGATAAGTAAACAACCACAAGGCTGCAGAACCTGATCTGAGAATGTACATCACCAGTATCATTTTCACATGTTTATAGTTTTTGGCTTGTGTTTTTCACATATACCAAGTTCATATACTTGTTGGAGTTGGAGGAAGTCCAGATACATTTTCTCATTCTCAGTAGGAGTGTGCAAGAAGACATAGTTAGTCACTGGGTGGACCGGTCTGACTCTGCAGCTCAACTGCTGCTGCACTTTAGTAGTAACTTAATGGAGTACTACTACTATTACTGCAAGTTCAAAACAAAAAACAACCCAAGAGAGTCATCCTCCTCTAGTCAGACGCTGGTGCTATGACTAGTTTAAATTATTCAGCCCAGGTAATTCCAGACTGTAACTTCTATTTACAAATGTATGTAACAGAAAAAAGGTAAACAGAGTACAGACACACATACCCTCATCCCCTCAGCTGAATTCCGACAGGCTAGCAGTCTGCCTCACGAAACTGTCATCATTGCACATGTCCTGCACATGATGACATAAGCAATAACTTCGCCCACCCCCCCCCCCCAAAAAAAATGTGAAATTTGGGAACTGAAGGGGCCATTCTGTAATTAATGGCACCCCATTATTTTGCCTTCAAAACCGATGAATTCGGTATAGTTGACAGGTACTATATATATATATATATATATATATATATATATATATATATATATATATATATATCTAGATGCATACATATGGGTCTCTAGCAGAAGGACAAAAGCTCAGAAAAGCAAATATCAAATGATCAAACTAAGAACATCAAAAATTTGGAAGGTCTGTGCTCCCCCCACATCCCCTGCTAATTATACATACAAAAATCACACTACAGTGGGGAAAAGAGTAAAACCCCAGTGCCTACTGTACCAGATTCTCACACAATCAAGGTCTTTGTTATTTAACCTTCCAGGTTTTCAGTATTTTGATGTTCACTCTTGTGAGCTTTCATCCTTCTGATATGGACTATATATATATATATATATATATATATATATATATATATATATATATATATATATATATATATATATATATATATATATAGATATATATATATATATATATATATATATATATATATGTATATATTATATATTTTGTGTACAGTAAACTCTCAGTTAACCGGAATTCAAGCAACCAGATGTCTCAAGCAACCAGAAAAACAAAAAAATTGAAGAAATACAGTACAATTTTCATGTGTTGCACTTTCTGTCCTCCCCCACCCCCTAGAAACATACATTACGATTTTAAAGTTTTAGAGTTTGAAAAAGAAAGATAGGAATACATTCCTTCTCTCCCCAACCTAGGAACAAGTCAAACCAAACAAATAGTGTAGGGTACAGTATTAGACTCAGGCCTATTTTTAATAGTAACTTTCAAGCAACCAAACACTACAGTTATCCACCATTTACCAATCCCTATGGGTGCTGGTTGACTGAGACTTTCCTGTATAGTAATGCTTCCCAAACTGACTGAATTCCAATCAACTTTACATCCATGTTTTTCTCTTTTGCATTTAGCTATATTGTAGTTTGTGAATTGGTCCAAAGACTATTTCAGCAACATGAATTTTCAGAGGTACACTTCAAACCAACATGACATGTACAGTTAACTTACATAATAACCACCATTTACATTTCAATAATTGCTGTAGTTGTGCTTTTAGACAAATGTTATTTATGCAAATTAATGCATTCTGTACAAGATAGTATTAATTATTATTTACAGATTTATATATTGCTGAGTATACTGTGATTTTTAGTAGGTTAACTTAGCACCAATTTCCAAAATCTTACCTGGTTATCCATAACAAATGCATTTAAATTTGGTAACACAAAGTGTGCTTTCACACAAGAGTAAGTTTGTTTTTGCATTTTGTCTGGTAGAGTATTTTATACAACAGGGGAAGTTTTCTAGAAAGATCTGTATGTTGTTGTCATGGTGTCATAGTGCAAAGATGTATTTGAAACTGTAGTGCGTCTTGCCTTGTTGTCATAGTGGGGCTTCTGAGTAGTAGTGTGCTATTTTAAACATGAGAGCAGGCTTTAATTTAATAACTTGTATGTTAAAGTGTATTCAATAAAAAAGTAGTTTTCCCTCGACTGGTAACCGTTTCATTTTCTGTTTAGTATCATCGTGATGTAACCTCTCAATGCATTTATCTAGCAAGTGTTGATTAATTGATGCTTCTTTCCTATTTATTTATTTATTTACAGTTTGTTAACTGGGAAAGTCCACTGGGCAATGCAGAGCCTGTTTTCAGTGGTGGCTCTGGGAGAAAAGCTCATTGCAGTAAAAAGAAGACAAATAAAAAGAAAAACAAATTGAAAAATAAAATTAAGTACATAAGAAGTGATGCATTATTTAAGCAATATTGGATAACAAAGTTGTAGTGATATTTAGTGAAGCTACAATTGTATACATTGGTCATAATCATCTTCTTTCTGCTGATCCCGTTAGGGGTCGCCACAGTGGATCATCTGTTTCCATTTCTTCCTGTCCTCTGCATCATGCTCTTTCACACCAACCACCTGCAGCTCCATCCTTAGCATCCTTTTCCCAATATATCCAGCATCCCTCCTCAGCACATGTCCAAACCAATGCAATCTCGCCTCTCTTGCTTTGTCTCCAAACTGTCCAACCTGAGCTGACCCTTTAATATACTGATTCCTAATCCTGTCCATCGTAGTCACACCCAGTGCAAATCTTAACATCTTTAACTCTGCCACATCCAGCTCTGACTCCTGCCTTTTTGTCAATGCCACCGTCTCCAACCCATATAACATAGCTGGTCTCACTACCCTCTTGTAGACCTTCCCTTTCACTCTTACTGGTATCCGTCTGTCACAAATCACTCCTGATACTCATCTCCACCCACTCCACCCTGCCTGTACTCTCTTCTTCACCTCGCTTCCACACTCACCATTACTCTGAACTGTTGATCCCAAGTACTTAAACTCGTCCACTTTACCAACTCTACTCCCTGCATCCTCACCATTCCTTTACCTCCCGCTCATTTACACACATATATTCTGTTTTAGACCTGTTGACGTTCATTCCTCTCCTCTCCAAAGCATATCTCCACCTCTCCAGGGTCTCCTCAACCTGGTCCCTACTCTCACTACATATCACAATGTCATCTGCAAACATCATACTCCATGGGATCTCCTGTCTGATGTCATCTGTCAACCTGTCCATCACCACTACAAATAAGAAAGGGCTCAGAGCTGATCCTTGATGTAATCCCACCTCCACCTTAAACGTGTCTGTCACAACCACCGCAGTCCTCACCAATGTCACACTACCCTCATACATATCCTGTACCACTCTTACATACTTTTCTGCCACTCCCGACTTCCTCATACAATACCACAACCCCTCTCTAGGCATCCTGTCATATGCTTTCTCTAAGTCCACAAAGACACAATGCAACTCCTTCTGTCCTTCTCTGTATTTCTCCAACAACACTCTTAGAGCAAACATTGCATCTGTAGTGCTCTTTCCTGGCATGAAACCATACTGCTGATCACTAATCATCACCTCCCTTCTTAACCTAACTTTCACTACTCTTTCCCATAACTTCAAACTGTGACTAATCAATTTTATCCCTCTGTAGTTACTGGAGCTCTGCACATCACCCTTATTCTTAAAGATAGGTATCAAAACCATTTTTCTCCACTCCCCAGGCATCCTCTGACTTTCCAGAATTTCATTAAACAATCTGGTTAAAAATTCCACTGCCATTTCTCCTAAGCACATCCATGCTTCCACTGGTATGTCATCTGGGCCAACAGCCTTTCCATTCTTCATCCTCTTCATAGCTGTCCTTACGTCCTCCTTGCTAATCTGTTTCACTTCCTGATTCACTATCCCCACATCATCCAACCTTCTCTCTCTTTCATTCTCTTCATTCATCAGCCCTTCAAAGTACTCTTTCCATCTACTCAACACACTCTCCTCACTTGTGAGTACGTTTCCCTCACTGTCCTTTATCACCCTTACCTGCTGCACATCTGTCCCAACTCTGTCCCTCTGTCTAGCCAATTGGTACAGATCATTTTCTCCCTCTTTAGTATCCAATCTCTCATACAACTCTCCATATGCCTTATCCTTAGCCTCCATCACCTCTCTCTTTGCCATGCACCTCATCTCCTGATACTCATGTCTACTTTCTTCATCTCTTTGACAATCCCACTTCTTCTTCGCCAGCCTCTTCCTCTGTATACTCTCCTGTACTTCTTCATTCCACCACCACGTCTCCTTGTCCTCCTTCCTCTGTCCAGATGTCGCACCAAGCACCTTTCTAGCAGTCTCCCTTACTAGCTCTGCTGTAGTTACCCAGATATTCAGTAACTCTTCACTGCCTCCCAGTGCCTGTCTTAACTCTTCACTGAACTCCACCTTACAATCACCCTTTTTTAACTACCACCATTTAATCCTTGGCACTGCTTTCACACTCCTTCTCCTCTTCTTGATCACTAATGTCTTCTACAGACCACCATTCTATGCTGCTTAACTACACTTTCCCCTGTCACCACTTTACAGTCTCCAATCTCCTTCAGACTGTATACATTGGTAGTATGGCATTATCTAACAATATTGGACTACAAAGATAATAGGTTACTACTAGGCTATTTGCCCTTGAGGGCCATTTTAAGCATAACCAAACTTCTCAGTCCAAAAGTAAGACTCAAACCCTGTACCTTGTCTCTGTGAAGCAACCATCTTAACCATTACACCGAATTCTAACTCCAATTCAGCCAATTTTCATAAGGAGTTACCACCAAAAATGTTAGCACCATTCTTGAATTTATATGGGTTCCATGAATCCCTTTTTGTAATTCATTGGATGCCTGACCTAGAGGCAGCTGCAGTGCATGCATCCCTTTGACCACTATCTTCAGAGCTACTGTAACACCCTTATCTACTGTAAGTATAGCATAAGATAGATGTACATTATTTACATGTAGGTACTGCTAGACTTCTCTACTGGCTACAAAAAACCCAGGGATTCAATAAACTCCATGAAGGCATCATGCAAAGCCTACATGGAGTTTACATGTTTGCGCAATGAGCAGCAATGCTGCACATCGAGCTTACATGTATATAAGCAAGGTGTCATTGTTGCTGGCCAGAAAACCATGTAAAGTAGCACAAAAGCATATAGAACATGCAGACAAGTTTGCCTACGGGAAAAATTGCTCTGTAGAATTGCATGAACAGCCACAATGATCACCAGGGTTAAAATGAATGCAATGAATGCAGTAGTAACACATTATAGAAAAGTGTACTCAGTGCAATGTACACTACAACATGTGTTTGGCATAATGAAATAAAGGATTTGTGATATCATCAGGGGTACATAGAATGCAGTATAAATACACTAGTCTGGGGAGTTCTGTGTATTGAAAAGGGTCACATACATGAATGTTATGAATGAAGATAGATGAAGAGGACATGTGAAACATGGTAATATGCACCAGATATGAGCATGTCAGTCTACATACATTCCAAAAACAAATAGGTAGCTTAACATTAATCACATATGCACATAGCACAGTATGTATTGCTGGTTTCACCTCCCTTGTGAGTATATTTGTATCATCATGTGCCTGTCACACAAGGTTACATATCAATTAAGATGATTGGCTGTGACAAAAGTACCTTGACATGATCACTGGAGAGGACATTTAGCAATGAAAGTATATACAATAGGTGTATGTGCAAATTGTGAAAGTGGGCAAAATTAGTTTCTTGAATATGACTGAAAGTCAGCATAGATCTCAACCAATCAAGGACACATCACAACAGGCTCATGGGCAACATTAGGCAGAAGATGGCACAATCATGGACAATTTTAAAATAATACCACTATTAGTCTGTAACACTGACATAAAATATGTGATTGTAAGTTATACATGTTCTGCAGAAACACACGTGTACTTGTACTTATAGATTAATGACAATCATTTGTCATTAATCTATAAGGGGAATCAATACATCCTCCTGACAAATATCACTTTTTGGAGGTGTTAAAAGGGACAGTGTTACATCTGTAGTTAAATTAGGGGCAATACTGGCCATTTGATAGGTTTGCATGACACATAAGCCATATTCCACACTTCAAGCATGTAAAACATGCCATTAATGTTCTCAGTGAGCTGTACATCACAGAAAGATGTATCACACATGCATCATTTAGAACACCTTGAAGGGAAGTCTGCACTGTCAGCTCCTAATGATTATGCATCACAGAGAATACTTATGTATGCATGACAAGTTATGTGGATGTTCACTGTGGCAAAAGTGATAACACTTAAGTAAAGCATCCCTGTAAGACATAGATATTGGCCATATGGATAACGACACTTAAAAACAGCACACTAGTATGATTGAATTCCCTACAAACAGCTGTGAATTACATGCATCTGCCACATGTAATAGAAATGGATATTGTCCGCAGCATCTGTAAGTGATGTGTGAATTCAGAAGGGATCCATCATAGTGTAATGAATGGTACAGCACTATGTGAGACTCATGGCAATGAATCAGTTATGCTTATGGCCACAGAAAATACAGCACTGCAAAGTTTAGTTTCAATGACTGAGGAAACTGTCACTGTGATAGTATTTACATACCAGTACAGTACATTACATTAACAGTACATGGAGCACACTTTCTACCGGCACATGTCAAACCCAAGACATGTGCCACATGATCACTGTCACCCTGACATTGCCATGGAAAATGTTATACTACCATGAAATGCTGACATGTGTGCATATATGTTCATGCAAACTATTAAGTGGTAATACTGATGTGATGTACTGGTATGTCTGTGACGTTGTACAGTCACACTGTAGCTATACCTAGAATACAGTTGAACTTCTTAGGTTAATAGGTGCATAGGAGAGTACTAGGCTAAATTACCAAGATCCCTTAAAGGTCTAGCCATTTTTAAAATGAGTTACACACTTTTCAATAGTCATATGAACAATGTTCATACAGAGGTGCACCTATGCTATGTTATCTAACATGAAATGCCTCTATCCATGATTGACATGGGCACAACACTAGGAGTACAATCATGATTGACCATCCATGGATCTATGTTGCACTTGGAGAGGGTCAGGAAAGGCCTTTGCTTTACATGAATGGTAAGCATATTCCAGAGAAGGGGTAGTATCTGAGAGATGTATCTCTCTCTCCAACATGATTTATTAGGTCAAAGGCTAAGTTAAAATCCTTGGAATGAGTGACCCTTGTGCAGTTTCTGCTAATGTGTAACATTGCCATCAAGGTCAGATTGGAGGGTTCTCTGTAGGTCAGACACAAATTGACCCTTAGTAGCCTGTTGTAGATATAATACAGTGATAGGGCTTTAAGTCATTCAGCATTTGACTTCTTGTTTACATCATATATTTTCGTTGTGCAAAATCACTGGTGTTGGTCCAGCTGTTGCAGATGTGTGTTGGGGCACATGCAAAAGGGTGCATTGTACTCAATTATTGGTGTGATGAGGGCTGAGTACAATGGCATTATAATGACCTTTGCTGTGGATGGCCTGCCCATACTTATGAGTTAAGCCACATACAGGGGATTCGTCACCACTGTGGACACATGGCGGTCAATATTCCAATTACTATGTAACTTTGCATGTGGATTACTTACTACTGGGTGTAGGGGTGTGCTGTCTATATTGTAATTAGCTTGGGTATTTGCTTTTCAAAAGAGAATAATTATGCTTCTCTGTTCATTTAGTGTGTTTCCACGGCTCTGACACAAACCATTTTTGTGCATTAATGGTTTTTGCAGTATATCAATAGTGTTTGTGGATTCAATGATTGTCCATATTTTGCAATCATCCACAAAGCTGGTAAGACAAAGGCTGTCTAAGTTTGTCTTGTCTTCTGGGAAGTGAATACTGAACAGGAAAGGGCATAGTATAGAACCCTGTGGTACAGCCCTGGCACTGGCATCTTGCTAGTGGTGAATTTACACACTTTAACAGTTTGTTTTCTGTCAGTGATCCATTTGGCTATCCACCTGATGATGTATGTGTTTATGGCCAATTGAGACAGTTTATCTGTAATACCTGAGTGTAGATTTGTGTCAAATACCTAGCCAGATCTAGTTAGGAGGGATGCACAATCTTTCCCTCATACATGTCCTTGCTGACCATCTTGAAGACATCAAGCAGATTTAACAGACATGATCTATCCTTAATGATTCAAAAAAGGGTTGTGTACACAGTCAGGAGATTAACTGTGTCCTTTTTGATAAGGTTCGTGATAATTCCTTTGATTGCCTTACAGATGAGGTGGGTCTGGTTTATGGGTCTATAATTTTCTGAGTCAGGTAATGCCCCCTTCTCATTCAGATGGATGACTGTTGCTGTACACCCTTCTGCCAGAACATCACCTGTCTGGTGGATGTGGTTAAGTAAGGATCAAACGTTGTCTGTTAGGTCAAGCTGCAAGTTATTGAAAAGGCAACCTGGGGTATTGTCGTGCCCACTGATGGCTGTCATTAGCCTTAGAGAGTGCACAGATGAGCTGTTCTGTTGATAAAATAAGCTGAGCAATTTTTGCAGGTATAGTTTGGGTGATGTCTAGTGTGGACAGGGATGTGAAGTTTGATCCAAATCTGTCAGCTAGCAGATTGTCTCCTTCCTATGATTGAGTATGTTTGGTGCCATCCACATACAGCTTTGCTCTTAGTTGTGTATTCTGAATATCATTTTGTACTTATTTAAAAAACAATTTGTGACAACTCCCCCAAATACAGCCTTGGGTATGCATCACATGCCATACAGTGGAAGTCTTCACATAATCATGCAGCTTTACCTGTGTCACATAATTACATCAATTGCACATCATGTGTATATATGTTTTTCACTGGAAAGCTGTGTGTCAGTGCCTTTATACCATATATGGACACATTACAAATGAGGTGGATGTGGTTCATGCAGAACAGCTAATGACACAAATGCTGACAATGAATCAAACTAAAGTGACAAATCAAACACCAAAAAGGATAGCTATCTATAAAATCCAAAAAACATTTATGCTGACAGTCACACAATGCTGCTGGGGACCACATCAATAATCCCTGTGAACAACAACACAATTATGCATACAATGAATTCACAAATGTTGGAATTAAATCTGGAGAACTTATATGTTTGTGCATATAACAACATTACATGTCAATGAAACAAGATGGTTGTGCCCATGAAATCAGTATTACTTTATATTGATGTGTCTTATAGAGCATTCAATGATGGTAGGTATACACATGAACACCTGTGTCATACTGCAAGTGTTACTGTGATGGTTGAATGAGAAATGGGTGGAATATTGGTATACTCCACTAGAAACACACATGCTTAGTAAAGAAACAACATAGATAGCATCACCCCATCTCAACAGATTTCAGGAGGCATATTACTACAGCTGTTATGTAAGAAACATGTAATTAAATGGCAGCAGTGGCCATCAATGCATTACCTCTAATCACAGATTGGAATACACTGTTGTAAGCATACGGTACATCCACACCACAAAATAGCACATGTGGATGACAACATTGACATGTGCAATCTTCATGGAGTCATAGAACATTGCTAGACTAATGACCAACATCACAGAAAATTCTAGCCATTATAATGTCATTTAAACAATTGCTGTATCTGTATGATGGAACATAGTAAGGGTATGTGTGTTTGTCTGTATGTGTTTGATTGTGTTACATGCTGACTCTGTCCATATGTGAATTGTGTTCCACCCCATGACAGAACTACCAATCACATATCCAGTGGTCTGGAACTGGATTGCATATGGTCATGGAAGGACTCTGCTTCACAATGTGTGCATACATCTTTGAAATGATGATATCTCCCACTCTTCTGAAGAAAAGATGTTATGTGGACAGAATGAAAAAGGGGATGTTGGCTTCTTGTGGCTATGTTAAATGTTCATTGAAGTGGGAATCGAAAGAAAAGAAATTCAAAGACCATAAATGACTGTAATTAACCACCAGCCACACACAGCAGTTGATAGAAGTCAGATTTTAACATTAAACCTGTGTAGGTATAGAAGCTGGATTTCATGCAATGTAAGACTAGCACCACCACATATGTCTGAGTCTGACAGTGTCACAGTGCACTTTATAGAAGTTGATAGCATCACTGTATGTGAGAAGAAGTTGTTTGGAGGAGTGTCTGACATAGGTGTGCAGTCACATCTTGTTGTAAAATTGTTTCCATAGATGTGTATATACTCAAGGCAACCACTGTGAGATTAGAACCCATACCTAGCTGTCTGGAGACCTCAGTACATCACACAAGCACCACAGCACAAGTCTGACTTTCATTGTGTCAGACGACACTTTGTAGCAGATGATATCATCAGTGTCTGGTGAGAAGAAGATGGTAGTAGGAGTTGTGATGTCCCTCCTCTGGGACAGAGATCAAGGGCACCGGTGGGGAACATTCATTGAGAAAGAAAATAGACACACACAGTATTTTCAGATGCAGCTCTCTGCACCAAGTACAATTTCCCTTAAGAGCACACAGGGAATGGACACTCCAGTCCTGGGGCTGGACTTTCTCTGCAGGCCCCCAATAACACTCCCAACTGACACAGCTATGGAGTTAAGTCCTTAGTCGGGTGTTTCAAGCCAGGTCATCCACCACCCTCTCTATGAAATCAGTGCTCTCAGTGTCCCTGTTGAAGGTATCTGACACACATAATCACACACACACGCACACAAACACACACACACACACACACACACACACACACACACACACACACACACACACACACACACACACACACACACACACACACACACACACACACACACACACACACACACACACACACACACACATTCTCTTTGAGATTTGATTTTCACACACACATACATGAACCCACAACACACACACACACACACACACACACACACACACACACACACACACACACACACACACACACACACACACACACACACACACACACACACACACACACACACCTGGGAAATGCTGGCACAGCTTACCTACTTTTCCACCTCCACCCAGACTGTAAAGTAGATACACTGCCTTCAGAACAACCACAAAGCTAGCTACTCTAAGGTCTTACCAGAGTACCCAATTACTCTCAGTAAAAATTAATACTTATACAAATGATAATGTTTGACCAAGCAGCAAGACTTTCAGAAATGTGGAGCCGCAGTGCCATAAATAAATGCAATTACTGTCAAAGGTTAAATATTCTTTTAAATGACCAACCACAATGAAAGGTGTAGATATATTTAATAATAAATAATAAACTAGAAAACATGAAAATACTGAATATCTATTTACAATAAACACCAATGTTTCAATCAAGGGAAATATAAAACACAACACAGATGAAAGACTCAGATTCAGGCAATACAACATTTAATTAATCTCACTATTTTTTCCTAACTGACTGAAGAATTACTGTGCCCTACTTACTTACTAGAGCAAGGCAAGATGAAGGTAGATGAGTGTGACTTGTCAGGTCCTAGAAAATAAAATACATCTGTCACATCTCTAACTAGTATTCAAATACAATTTCAGTGCTGGCTGCAGATTGACATCACATCTGGGCACCTGGCTCTGTGGTTCCCACAGTACCCCATCACTAGCAACTGAGCCAAGATTTGTCACAGATGTGTCAGAATACACACATATAACTTTATTAAGGCTTAATATAGCATCTGGAAGCTATAAAACAATTCCAGCACTTCTACCTTTCCTGCAGAAAGTCTTTTCACAGGCATTGTTTCTCTGGCTGTATTCAGACCTGTAAGATAGAGTTTTTATGGCCTAAACCAAGTAATTTAATTTTAGGCTATTTTTCTTAAGATTAGCTGGGTTGAGCTTAACCCCTTCCCTTCCAGTATCTTCAGTTAAAATATATACATTTTAGCAGTTACAACAGTACAGCCTGACATGCATGTATATTTCTATTCTGATCATCAGGACCCACTGTTGATACATTTTAACACAAACAGCTTTACAAAACATTTTTAACACAAGTATCTGCACAAATCAGTTTGATATTCAAATGGCATATAATTCTTTACAAAACTCCAGCTAGCTATGGTGGCATATGTTACACATGCACTGCCCTACTCTCCCTGGTGCAGCTGTCACTACCTCACATCATCACAGGCACAGCTGGTACTACCTCACATCACCACAGGAGTGTCTCATGTGCTGTTCTAAAATGGTTTCCAAAATCTGAATTAATTGAACACACAGACACACCAGTTGACCACACTGAGACTTGAACCCATACTTAGCTATCTACAAAACACAGTAAATCTCACAAGCACCACAGCACAAGTTAGACTTCCATTGTGTCAGACAACACTTTAAAGCAGGAAACAAACAAAGGCTCAAGGACACAAAGTCTCCAAAGCAGAAAAAAGTAAAAGCAGGTTTATTACTTTGCAACTAAACAGTATGATACAAAAATGTTTGTTTCCTGAGTTGCAGTTTGGATTTGTTTGTTTGGATTGCAAAGTTTGTTTGTCTATGGCCACTGGCACTGTTTCCAACTTTCCTGAGCAGTCAGATGAGCAGAATGTTGTTACACTTGGTAACGCATCGGATGTCAGCAACTTGACTGTTATTTTAGCTGCCTTGAACAAAAGGCTCGACGAGCTGTCAGCTCATTTTGATGCTCTTCTGAACAACCTCTATCTAAGATCTGAACAGGAAGGAGGTTCATCTTTACTACGTGAAACTCCTAATGCTAGCAGAGACAATTCTTGCAGAGACAAGCAGTCAACGCTTAATGGTGAAACAAGTGGATTGAGCCGAATTGGCGAAAGGAGTGAAGGAGTTGTAAGGGGAAGTCATTTGGCTTCAGTACAACTTGGTGCAGGTTACAGTGGTGGATTGAACAATTTATCCTTAGGGCTTATTGGGCTCCCAGATGTCAGTAGCTGGTTAAATGAGAGACCATCATTGAATATAGAAGTGTAAAACAATATACGGGAGCGACCGTCTGGAGGTAACACATCAGTGGTGTCTCTTTTAAGAGACTTTGATAAAAAAATCATTAAAGGCTAAAAAGCTTCCACTGGAGATATGCTATTTTGAAGAATGTAGGAAGGAAGGTGTTGTGCCAAAAGGTCTTCGCTCGTGGCAATACCCGTCGGGGTTAGAAGCAGGTACACCTTTTTTCAATGACCTTACCAACTTATTTGATAAGCATGGTCTAGAATTAATGGGTTTAATGTCCAAACATTACAGCTCTACTATTGATTGTTTGGCAACAGATATTTCAAGCTTAGATAAGGAAATCAAGGAACACCCAGATTTCCTGAGATATCAGTTTGAATACAAAAGGGTGTTCAGCTCTATCGAACAACAGATATTGAAAAACACTGAAATCAAGCTTTAAAAACTAAAGAGAGATATTAAGGACTATAAGAACGGTGTTGCTTACACTAAACCACCCCAATCCCAGTCTAGGAATTTTTCAGATCAATCAGGAGAGGCTTTAAGAAGTCAGGAGAGAGGGGCTCAGGTTACAAACTTGAATCAGTGTGTAATAGAGCATTTCTCAAACCAACAAAGTAACACTGTCCCTATTGATGAAGTAAGGGAAGGGAACTACAACTCTTCCCAGAGTCAAGGTAATAGGGCTCAAAGTGGTGTTTCAAACAACGCATATGACCAGTCTTCTTTTTCCAACAATGGCCAAAACCATTGACCCAAGTACAACATGAGGGCGAAAGGAGCCCAGAAGATGGTAAACAAGTGGAACAAATAACTATTAAACCTACCATTCTGTTTAATAGTAAAGGTGATTTTAACATTTATAACTTCTCTGACTATGACATTGACCCTAGGCTTTGTGAAGTTTTTAGCAGGGGTCTAACTTTTGTTCCAGATTACCACTTTAGACCTCCTGATACATTAATTGATCTAAAACATTTCATCCGTAAACTTAATTTAAACTTGATGTTTGGTGAGAACAGTTCTGTTAACAACAGCCTGAGAGTGTTGAGTACCTTCAACCCACCAATGCACCCATTGTCAGGTGTTTTTGAACATTTATGTGAGTTTGACCTTAGGCACTTGCAAAGAAACAACAAGAATAGTGTTGGTACACTAAACATGGATGCTGGAGAGAGGGATATCCTGAGTTTAATCAAAAGTCTTCCTATCCGTTTTTTAAAACCAGACAAGGGAGGTGGACTAGTAGTTATGAATTTAAGTGACTACAATTCAAGGATGCGTCTGGTCTTGGAAAGTGGTATTTATGCTGAATCCAGTGTCAATGAGATGAATGGGGCCTATAAAAAGGTTCATTGTTTCTTAAATGATTTATTCATCAAAGGTATGATAGACATGGACATATTCAATTACTTGTCTACACCTAGCCCTAAAATACCAGCATTATTTGGGTTGCTTAAATTGCACAAAGACCAACAAAATCCACACATGAGAGCGTTAGTCAACTCCCGAGGGTCTATCACATACGCAAGTGTGAAGTACATTGATTCTATCTTGAAGAAGTATGTTGAAAAAGAAGAACAAGTTTGCAGAGACTCATGGGCATTTCTAACATCCATTAACAAGATTGAATATGATGAATCTTTAATGTTCTTAACAGTAGACGTGGTTGACTTATATTTCTCTATTCCCCATGAGGAAGGTATTGAGGGGGTAGTCGAGAGACTATTAGTGCATGGGGCCAACAGTAGAGAAATTAGGTTATTTCAATAAATTAAGGAAGTTATTCTGACTGACAACTTTGTAATGTTCGACAACACAATTTACAAACAACAAATTGGTGTGGCTATGGGTTCACCATGTGGGGGGAGCTATGCTAACTTGGTGCTGGCTAGCTGGGAACATAAAAACATTCTTTCAGATAACGAGTGGTCTGACAGAATGAAGATGTACACAAGATTTTTGGATGACAATTTTATACTGTTTAAGGGTACTGTATCCGAAGCCCAGTGTTTTGTGTGACATCTTAACAGCAGCAGCAGTTTTTTTCAAATTCACCAACACATATCATGAGAATTCCATTACGTATTTAGACATTGAGTTAAAAAAGAACATAGAAGAACAGTGCTATGTAGCCAGGATCTACCGTAAACCCCATTGTCTAACACCATGCTTCACTACACAAGTTGTCATCCTATACATCAGAAAAGATCTGTACTTAAAGGACAACTTGCCCATGCAGCAAGGATGGTGACTGATGAAGTGACTTTCCTTGAAGAATGTGAGATACTTAAAGTTGCTTCTAAAGAGAGGTTACCCAGACACATTGGTCTTTGATTTAGTAAATGAAGTCGTAAACAAAAGGAGAGAAGTGTTTTATAAACCACTTCTTAGACCTACTATTAGGTCAGTCACCTCAGAAGAGGTTGTGAATTTGGAAGTAATCACTAATGCAAATCATGATTGTACACAAACAGTAGGTGTAGCCACTAGAAAGATTCCAAGTAGTTTTGTCACCTCATTTTGTTTGGAAGTCAAAGAAATTGAGGTTATATTTAAAATAAACTGGAGCATCTTCATGATGGAACCACACGTGTTGGAGAAGTTGGGTAATTCACCATCTTTTATTTAAAGGAAAAACAGGAACTTGAAACAGATCTTAGAAATGGAACCCCAGACCTGTACTAGATCTGGTGGTACATTTAAATGTGAAAACTGTAACTATTGCATATATATAGCAACAGGGACAGAATTCACAGCAGGTTCCTTTAAGGTAAAAACTAAGGGTAGATTTAACTGTAACTCTAAATCCATTGTCTACCTGGCTAGTTGTGTAGCCTGTCCAGCATATTATGTTGGTAAGACAGACAGAAAACTAAGAGAGAGGATTTATGAACACACATACCATATTAGAAAAAAGTCACTTTCTAATGCATTGGCAAGGCATTGTGCTGAACACCCAACACACCACGTTGACTTTAGAGTGATTTGTCAGGTTACTGTTAATCTAAAAGGGGGTCCTTATCATCTAATTTTGGAAAGACAGGAGTTGATTTGGCAACTGCGGCTCAACTCTTATAACCCCCCAGGTTTGAAGGAAGTCACTTTCATTGCATGTATTCTGAAATTAAAGAGCCTAATGCACTAGACAAGTCTTTTGTCTAACTAAGTCTTTTAAACAGCTCTATTTGTAGTTGAGTAAAAGAATGCAGGTTTTTAGCTTCATGTTTTAAATCTTTTAAAAATATGTCTAATCTTACATCTAAGCTTGCTTCACCCTTGTTGGTGATTTGTGAAAGCATTACAGTTGAGTCGATCAACATTGGTTAAAGTTGAAACTAGTCTCTTATTCTATTCTATTTTATTTTATTTTATTTTGAGTGCAGCTTTCTTAGTCCACTTGGAGCGCTCTTGTAACTCATAACAATGTGTATATAAACATTTACATTTATATATATATTTTCCATCGTTTTTTCATCCTTTTTTACCACATATTTTAAGAGTTACACTCTGTCCACCTAAATGCAGTGATTTAATGTGTCTTTATTTGTGCACAAAAGCAGCTATACATTTTGTTCTTTACAGGTTTTCACAGTTGCTGTTTTTGTATTTGACTTGTTGCTGATGTCATGTGTCCAAGCCTAATTACTTAATTACTTATGCAATACTATTGGTTAATGTTTTTTGAAACCACCATGTGGTCTGTATTAAAGTGAGCACTTGTGCTACTGTTGTAGGTCTGAAGAAGTCATCTAAATTAAGATGAAAAGTGTTTAACCATTTATTTTTGCATCACACTGTTTAGTTGCAAAGTAATAAACCTGTTTTTACTTTTTTTCCACTTTGGAGATTTTGTGTCCTTGAGCCTTTATTTGTTTCCTGAGTTGCAGTTTGGATTTGTTTGTTTGTTTGAACACTTCAAAGCAGATAACATCATCAGTGTCTAGTGAGAAGAAGATGGTAGTAGGAGTATTAAACATGCTTTTCTAAAATGGTCTGTAGAATGTGAACTAGCTGAACACACACCAGCTGACCACAGTGAGACATGACCTCTTATCTAGCTATATACAGAACACACTACTTAACATAAGCACCACAGCGCAAGTCTCAGTGGTACTTACGTATTATCGCAACCACATTTTCACAGTTGCGAAAAGCGCATACCTGCACAGATAAGAGTGCAGGAAACACTTGAAATGGTTAATTCTAAGCTGTTAGTACTGGAAAAAATGTACATTACTTTTTAGGAACACAAACAGTTTAAGAAATCCTTTTCCTGTTTTGCGTGCCTTACAGACGCCTCAAATCTTGCATCCTGCTTTCTGCTGATGTAAACGATTCGAACTGGTAGGTTAACATCGGTTTAACGGCAGGTAGCAATTGCTGTCATTTTTAGTGCCCAAATGCAATATACGGATAGTGTGAGATTTTCTGAAACATCTCCGATTGCAGTTGTTTGACAAAGTATAGGACTATCCCTTTTTTTCTTTTGGTAACAAAAAGCATTGGTAATAAGAGTAATGACTTTTACATATCCTTACATGTTAAACCTTCACTGCCATGTTGAAGTTGTAATTATCCACATTTGTGACCATTTCTCCAGTTTAACTGCTGGTTGCAAACGTATTCAAAAAATATGCAGAAAGCAATGCAAACCAGGCAAGTGTAAGTGTCATTACACGGTGGGACAAAGGTTCATGTCATATAATGTACCATGTGAAAAAAAAGCCAGATGATTTTATGAGAAGTGTTAAAATAGGTATTACTAAGGTGTCTGACCTGCCGGACAGACCATTACATGTGGGTGAGTAAATGATAACAGTTCTTTGTATAGACAGTATGACACCAGCCATGACAACTCGGGCGTGCATCTGTAATGCATGCAAAACACAAATAGTATTTCTTAAATTGTTCCTGTTCCTTAAAGTAATCTACACTTTTTGGCCAGTAGTAAAGACTATAATTAGCAGTTAGAAATGGTTCAGCCACTCATTTATCTGCAGGTAGGCACTTTTTGCAACCACAAAAATGAAGTTGCAATAATAGATAAGTACCGTCTTAGTTTTAAACTGTTGCAGGACACTTTACAGCAGATTACATCATCCGTGTATGTTTAGAAGAAGATGTTGGGAGGCCTGTCTGAAATAGCTGTGTAGGCATGTATGACTGTAAAACCTTTTGTTCTCTATGAGACTTGATTGCTGACAGTAAGCTACAGACTCATGCTCATTTGACTACATATGCATCATGTGACTGTAATGAGGTTAAAAGCACTAACTAGTTAACACAGTATTTAATGCATGCACCACAACACCAGTCAGACTTTTATATTGTTGCAGAACACTTTATAGTTGATTATCAGTGTATGTTTGAGAGAAGATGTTGGGAGATCTGTATGAAATGTCTGTGTAGGCATGTATGACTAAATATTTTTGTTCACCTTGATGCTTGGTGTTGACAGTAGGATACAGATTTATGCTCTTTTGACTATGCACACAAGTGGACTCAGGGAGATTAAAACCACTACCTAATTAGTTACACAAGCCAAAGAACAGAGACTTAAAGCAAGCAACATGGTACAAGTCTGATTTTTATACTGTTACAGAACACTTTATAACAAATGACATCATCAGTGTATGTTTGAGAGATGTTGAGAGCCTGTATGAAATGGCTGTGTGAGACTTGATTAATGACAGCAGGATATAGACTCATGCTCTTCTGACTAAGTACACACACACACACACACACACACACACACACACACACACACACACACACACACACACACACACACACACACACTTATACATACAGACACAAATGCAATTTGACTGTTGTTTTAATTGAATCCCTACCTATTTTGTTCCTGTCTGCAGAAAAAAATAGTTAATATTTGCATCATCACCAAAGACAGATTTTTCCTTGTCATAGTGGCCTTTATAGATGATGACATCATCATTATATGATGCAGGTATATTTTGCTATGAAAGTAGCGTGTAAAGTGTGGACATTGGATTTTCTGTTTCGGTTGCAGTGTGCAGATATACTTTAAAAGACAGGTTCTTAAACTATATACAATAACCTGTCAGGAATACATGTTGCAGAACTGACACACACATACACCTGCTTCTCAATATGTTTTGTATATTATACACTTTCAGTCACTTACACACACACATACACACACACACACACACACACACACACACACACACACACACACACACACACACACACACACACAAACACACACACATGCACACATGCACACATATCTTGTGATCAGCATGAATGCAAGTGCTGATGCATGTGTTCATATTGTGATGAATTAATGTTCACATTAAGACACATATGACAATCTCAATGTCTACTGTAAGTATAAAACTTTAAATAATGTACCAATGCAGTTGTGCTATTTATTTTTGTAGTGTAGTTGACATTTGACCTATTAATGTCATATCCATTTTCAAGTGCATGGATGCAGGGCACACATGAGTCTAAATAAATATATGTTCAGTCACTAGCAACTCCCTTCACTTTGGTTCTATTTTTACATGGATTTTAATGAGATGAAGAATAGTCAATAAACATAGTAATACATGCCAAACACCTCTTTACATGGTGCGCCACCAAGTAACTGGTTTGCGACAGTGATGGCAAAGTGTTTTTGCATGCAAGATTCACATTTAATGAATACAACTTGAACTTGAGAAGTAGTTATACATATATGTTATGGGATAAATTGAGGACAGATACTATGTTGTTCATATTATATTTTATATTGGAAATGTTATATCATAACTTTTATGGCATTAAGAACTATTGCTATTGCCTTCCTCATTTGTGCAGAGTTAAGTGATGAGCAAATGCGGTTCACTGCTTAAATGGGAAACTAGTGATATTTCTATAGGTTTGCCTTCTTTCATGCAAACATGGTAAATGGAGAGGCACGTCCATCAGCACTTTGGACAGTACTGAGTGTAAAAAATGTACCTGGTGCTTAGCTTTCACTGCGGCAACAGGTACAAGAGCAGTGAGGTCATACTTATAGCAGAGATGACACAGGGTTTGAATCCAGGTCAATCTAACTTTTTTTACACATGGTGTCATGATGGTATTACATAAGTAAATGTGATGATCCATACAAATGTTAGAAGCAATGACTACAGTGAAGTACTGTATAAAAATAAACATCTGTCAAGTGATTTATGTCGAGAGTACACATATACATTTTGAATTTTTATAAATTCATCAGCCTAACTATTAGAGTAAATGATTCAAAGTACCGCCTTACTCTGCTTTAACTCTTTGCTCCTTTGGTGGAGTTAGTTTAAGCAGCATTGTTAGGGAGGTGAGCAGACTAGTGCAGCCAATGCCATAGGACATGAAGAGTCACTCACCATCACTCAGCATTGTTCCATGATGCCAAACTCCATGCAAACACAGAGGACAAAACGTAAAGGGCTTTATTAGGGGGCATTTCTGCCATGTGCATTGTGGCTGATTCTATTCTTTGACCAGATTAAAGGTGTGAAAATAGGGTAGATAGGAAAGTAGTGAAGTGGAGGTGGGGGGCAAGCAGAGGGAGGGAAAACAAAGGAGAAGCAATACAGGAAAGCTCAGGATGAAATTAGGAAAGAACCATAGCTATCCACTTTTCAACAGTGTAATATGAACATGGATAGAAAACTGGATGAATTTGGACTGTCACCACAACAAAGATGGGTGACAACAATGCAATCATGTTGCATAGCCACTTAGAACGAATCAAGTGTGTTGAGAAGAAACGTGCAAAGTGGAGAGCTTTGTATGGGACACATTTTTTTGTGTGTGCGTTTGCCCAGTTTTTTATTTTGTTTCAAAAGAGTGAAATGCTGTGGAAGGACACAGGAATGTCAGGCTCAGGTAAGTAGGGCAAGTGAGGTAGCAGGTGCAGACAAACAGGAGAAATAAGACAGAGACAGGGATGGTAAGTGACACAAAAACTTGCACACAGCATGACTGAGGATAGAGAGGGGACATCAGAGGCATATACCCATCAAGCATGGAGACAGTGAGAATCTAGTCCTCACTCAGAACTCTCATCATTGTCCTCTTCCTTGGCTTCCTGTTGGATTGCTTGACATTTGGGTTTTCTCTGCATTCCCACAAGCAACTTCTCCAGACAGCTGAGGCATGCACCAGTGCTACATTCTAAGACCTCTCACGCCATGCCTACCAGCTCCTGGTGTGTGACAAAATCCCCACCTCCACCATTACTCCGGGAGGGTTTCACTGCACCAGCTGTTGGAGTAATGCCACCTGATGTTGATGGCCCAAGTAGTACAGGGGCTGCAAAAGCAGTACTGCCAGGTTGCATCCGACATGTGCTGGGCATTGGTGTTGCAGCTGCTGGAGGGATGGCAGGATGAACCACAGCAGTTGTTTTACCTCCCTGTGCTGGTAATCATTTTGCTGGTTGTCAGAAAATTATGCAATCAGAATGGTGTGATCACACATATAAAAATAAAAAAGAGAGAATAGATGTGAGGTAAGAGAAAAAAAAAGATAATTAGAACCAATATATGTCACATACAATAGTTTAGTACAATAAAAATATATTTTTAATTTTATGTTAAATGTATGTTTTAAAAAATCCAAAATAGGACTGAGAATTGTTCCAAATAATCTTTGCAATATGCATACATTGCACATATTCTTTTAAAAATAATATAGATAAAGTTAACAACATGGCATTTATGAAAATTTTGTTAAAATTAATATTAAATATTTTTTATTAGCATTTACCTGTGGGATTTGAACCCACAACATCTGAATACACTATTACAATCGACTCCTATAATTACCTTGAGCTACATAATAAAGCATGCATGTTTGCTTTTACAGTTAAGATATGCATGCTTAATTTGCCAGTAATGTACGGAAATAATGTTAAGTTGCACTCCATACATACCCCTTGTTTCTCTGGGTCTCTCTAAGCATTCAGAATGGGCCTCCTTGTTTTCTGAAATCTCCTGAACAGCTGAAAAGTAAATTATTTGTTTATTTATTTAACATTTGTTTACTGGGAATGTCCGACCAGGACCAAGCCCATTTTCAGTAGAGGCCAGGGAGAAATGCTCCAGACACGTCTTTGGAACATGAATGGAAACCAGAGCACCCAGAGGAAACTCATGCGAAAGCAGGGAGGACACGTACATTCCACTCAGAAGGCACCCCAGCTGAGAATTGAATAGGGTAAATAAAGAGAGAGAAAAATAGAAAAACATTATGCATACCAGTCTTGGCTATCTACAGCTTTCTATATCAGTTAAAGTATCTTTATCTGTGTACTAGCACAATTTTGGGATGTCAGCATTCTTAAACTCATCCAGCCACTGGTTGAGCTGTTCCTGCTTGCGCCTTTTTGGGTCATTGTAATGATGTTTGCATTGCTCCCCAGTGTGTGTGGGATACCAGTTGCAATGAAGACAGCCTTGGATAGAATGTTCCAAGCCTCTGATTTATATTGAGACCAGGTATAGTCTGCCTACATCAGCCTACGGCCTTGGCTCTTTACAAGGAGTACAATGAATATTCTTAACTCCCCAAAAGCCATCTTTGTGCCCTGAATTGGGCACCATCCTTGCCATTTCCTGCCATATCTGGACAGGTCATCCAACAGCAATTAAAGTATTTTCCTGTCAATTCGTAATATCGTGTTTTATGGCCAGTGCGCAAACCTGCTCAACCATGCCAACAGTGGTTGCACAATAGTGCATGCAGAGCAACATTGTTAAACAGAGAGGAAGGCAGTTTTTGAAGTAGGAAGGGTAATCTGACAGTTGGCATTAATTTGTGGTTTGTCTGCTGCTATTCAAACAAAAAGAAAGAAAACAGGACCAGCATACAAGGCACCTTAAAAATAAATTTATTGATAGAGGTTCTTGAAAAACAGACCGGTTTCAGCAAATATTTAACAAAGCCTTCTTCAGTGTTTAAAAAAACAACAAAAAAGAACATGTATTTAAATACTCAAGTGAGTCATGTGCTTAATTACATATGCTCATTCAGACCTGGCTTAAAGAGCCCACCAAGTTTAATAATCCATTTTGTATCCATTGAATTTAATAAATTATGCCAACCTGATTTGTTATGCCTGGATCTTTTAATTTTATCAATAATGGTAAAACTAAAAGTAGCCTTTGGATGTACCAAAGAATGTTTATATAAAGCATTGGTGTCTCTCTTGTGTCTGATATCACTAAAGTGTTCAGAGATTCGAAGCTTCATGGGTCTGGAGGTTTGGCCAATATAGAATGCAGGACATGTGCATTTGGCCAAATAAATGACCCAATCTGAGGAACAGTTAGCAAAAAATGTTATATTGAATACTTGAGGGGTGTTTTGACTGCTGAAACTGGTAGTTTTGAGTATGATGTTACAATGGATACAGTGTCCACAAGGGAAGCAACCAATTAATGGATCCCCTGATAATGTGGTCTGGATAGTTTTGGTACTTTTCTTCTCAAGATGTTTAAAGTGACTAAAAAAGGCAGATATATTTTTGCCTTTCTGAAAGGAAAACGAACATCTGTGTCCAAAAATGTCCTGAAGTCTAGGTTCACATGTTAATATGTTCCAATTATGTTGAACAATTTGCATCAATATGTTGGTATTCCAACCATATGGGGTGATAAATCTAGGTGTTATTGAAGGTGATTTGTGTCTAGTTTTGTAATGAAGCAATTCAGTGCGTTCCATCTGGTCAACTGCGTGTTTGGTATGTAATAGTTGACCCATTTTATACCCATGGTCATGGAATCGATGTACTAAATCATCTCTGAAGTGTCTATAAGTGTGCTGATCAGAACAAATGCGTTTACTGCACATGAACTGTGATTTGGGAATGTTTTTGCAGATGTGAGGAGGATGAAAGCTGGTTGCATGGAGAAGTGAATTATTTTGGGGGAATTTACGATGAATTTCTGTAGTCAGCATATATGCTGCTATACCTATAACACATGATGTAAACAGTTAATGTGGTGACACATTTTTAGAATTCATTATTTAAACTGTAGTAATGTAAATGGCTTTTATTTGAAGAAGTTCTTAAGAGTAAGAATGAAAGCATTTATATATCTATGATAATTTTAATAAAATTACATGTTTGATTTACTATTTTGTTAATATACATGGTGAAGTTTGATTTAGTTCATGCCTGTGGAGTGCCGTCTCTGTTTTTAATAGTTTGCTGATATACCTGTTAAATGACTTGACTTTTAAGACATTACTTGGCGGTATAATTTTATGACATGACATATATCTTGTGGGGCCTTACACACTGATAAAAGTAATTTGTACAATGTGGGATTCAAACTTATGTAAAACATAAAAAAGAGTGAGTGTTGCCCCACCTCAGTTAACTATGTATGTGCGTGACTCAACAAGGTCTTGTTTATGCATTCTCATGTGCGATGCAGGAGGAATGTGTGACAATATACTGGAAATGCATATACTTGTATTTTTTTGCAGAAAAGATTTCTGAGTTCTGGGTCAGACCGCACAATATATTCTGTTTTTTTTCAGACATACTTTTGTTATGTGAATTGTGCAGATGACTATCAGTAAAATATTGAAATTCATCCCACGGCAGAAAAGAAACTTTTAATTACAGAAATATCATTGTCAGGATTCCCCCAGCCACACATATAATTCCTATGATATCAATTGCTGTACATAGTTATGTTTTATTACCTTTATAAAAATTAAGTAAAACAGTATTAATAAATTTGGAGTATGCTAGATTTGAACGCTGGTTCACCTGCACTGTGGCCAAGAACTTACACCTGTTGTCACAGGGAAAGCTAGACAAGAGGGATATTCTTATATTCATTACTGTCCAGAGTGCTGACTGCCACACAATGCCACTTGCCGTGTTTGCATGCAGGAAAGCGGAACAAGTAACAGTGTCCCCAGGATTCATGAAGCTTGCGCCAGGCGCAGGCGTAGCGTAGGTGGTATAATGCCAAATACGGCCACCGAGCGATTCAGGTACGATCCAATTCCACGTGCACTACCGGCGTATGCCAGAACTGCGCAGCGCTTGGCCTAGGTATGCTAATCACCCCATGCGCAGTGTTGCACCATGCAAATGAAAGCATATAGCAATTCATGAAGTGGTGCAGGCGTAGCGTAAGCCCACGGAAATGTAAACTAAAAAACATGGTTTACATTTTCCCAAACAGAACATCGGAGCAATGGAAGCAGACCAGACTCATGTATTACAAAGTTAACATATGCCAATAGCTAAATACACAGCCAATGGCATAAGAAAAGATGCACAACACCTAAAAAACAACAGTCCAAAAACAGAGGAGGCTCAACACGACCAATTAAAATAATAAAAATCTTTAATACTGCAGCAAGTAAGCGCTTTCACGTTTCAAGAACGCTTCATCAGACTTAAATAACTGCCATAAAATCAACCCATTTAAATACTATTCAAAAACACATCCACCAATCAGGAATGTGAATTAATTAATATAATACTAAATCAGCATTCATTAAAGAAAAGCATTTATAAATATATTACATCTCTATAAAATTATTACAACACATATAAAACATGTCATACAAAATACATTTTAAAACTAATATCACACTTGTGTTTTCCGTGTTATATTAAGAACTCAATGTACATATGAACGTGCTGCCAAAAAAGGCTTAAGTGTCACACGTTCATTCAAACCATGCCCTTTATGTCCTTGTAACCTTAAGATCCATTTATTTTCCTTTTCTTCAGTGTAATTGTTGATGTTACCTAGCCTATTAGATTTCCTTATTAATTCTAACACTGTGAAACTAAATTTGTGTGATGTACCTTGGTGTGAGATGTGATTAGCTAGGGCATTGGATTCATTCTCTTTGTTTATTGCATATACATGCTCTCTAATGCGTTCCCTCAGACTTCTGTTAGTCATGCCCACATAAAAACATGAGCAAGTCTGACATACAGCAATGTATATGACATCCCTCGATTTGCAATCAGCATAAAAATTCATATGGTAAGTCTTTCCAGTATCAGGATGTGTAAAGATGTTGTTACCAGATATAAAAATACACTGGTTACAACTCCTGCATAGAAAAGTTCCTATTCTCATTGATAGGTCTAAAGCCCTCACTCTCATAACATAACAACCTCTTGAGTGACTTCATATTCCTATGTGCAAAGCTGGGCCTATCACTCACTATCTCTGTTATTTTGTCATCTATTGTTAAAATATTCCAATTTCTCCTAATTACGTCTTTTATCTTTGTGTCTAAATTACTATAGGGAAGAGTCAATCTCTTATAACTTTGCGTATATCTTTTATTATTTCTCCCTTCTTGATCTCTTTTTTGGCTATACAAATAGGGTTTCCCTTTACTGTCTCTATTTGATTCAACAGACACTAAAGCTTCCTCCACCTCAAGTGTATCATAACCTCTTATTTTAAAATTCTCCATTAACACTTTGTCTTGTTAAAGGTCTCTTTATCCGTGGTAAGTCGAGAGACTCTCATGCGCTGTCCTGTAACTATATTGGAAAAGACATGTTTGGGATGCATGCTAGTACGGTGTAAGATATTATTTCTCCAGCATGACTTCGAATACATCTCTGAATGTACATCACCCTCGCTTTTCCATATTTGTACATCCAAAAATTCCATGATGGATGTGGAGCTTTTGCATTCAAAGCTTAAAAAAGTCGTTGTCCCATTTATATATTGGACAAAATCATTGAGTTCACTTTCAGTACCTATCCAAACCAAAAAGACATCATCTACAAAATGTTTATAGTATTTTATATTCCTATAAAAATGTTCATTTCTTAATATATACGTATTCTCCCAATAAGCCAACACTAAGTTGGCATAGGAATTTGCACAAGGGGTGCCCATGGCCACCCCTTTCGTTTGTAGATAATAGCTTTCCTTGTACATAAAGACATTGTTATTTAATATTAGATCAAGAAGTGCTAAGATCCTAAAGGTCAAATTCTTAGATACGTTTTTCTCAATCAAGAACAACCTCAAATACTCCATTCCAATCCCATTGGGAATAGATGTGAATAAAGAAACCACATCTAGAGTTACCAATAACTCATTTTCCACAGCATTTCTATTTTCTGAGGTAGCTAAATAGTCACCATAGCTTTCAAGAAAATGTTTTGTATCTCTTAATATTGTATTCGTATTATTTACAATAGGTCTCAATTGTTGTTCAACATAAATAGAGGCTTGTTCTAGTATCCAACCCCTACCTGAGACTATAGGTCTCATAGGGGGGTTAACCAAAGCTTTGTGTATTTTTGGTAACCCCCTGAATATGGGTATAGTGGGTTGTTCTACTAACAAAAACTTATATAAATCCCCATCAATTGTACCACAAAGCAGCATGTCATATAGCTCAGCATGTACATTCCTTATCAATTCATTTAAAGTAAAAGCATTCAAAGCACCATAAGTTTCAACATCACTTAACATCAAATTTATACTTTTGTCATACATTAATGCATCCATTATAACAATTGCACCCCCTTTATCCGCTTGTCTAATAACTATTTCTGAATTATTCTGTAATTTCTTTATACTCAAAAATTCCTCATAAATTAGATTATAAAACTGTGGTTTATTACCACTTTTATATAGCTCAAATAAATCTCTTTCACATGCCTTCTCAAAGGCATCTAAAATCGGATGACTTGTGGGCATAAATGTAGAGGGTTTTACAAAAACATTCATTTTTCCTTCTGCAGTATTACCAAACATTAAACTAAGACCAATTTGTCTTATAAACATTTTCAAATCAAGTACAACATCAGTTACATCAGCAGTCTTTGATGGAATAAATGACAGGCCACGATTTAATAATGACCTTGGAATAAATGACAGGCCATGATTTAATAATGACCTTAAATGACAGGCCACGATTTAATAATCTAAAAAACAGCATTTAATGTCATGTCCACAGTAACGCACAGTACAACTGCAGGGCATGTTTGCGCAAACTGGAACACAAAGAAAATATATACAAATGTCATAAAATCGCAATGTAATACAAATCAGGATTTCACCATAATACGCAATGGTATGCATGGTACACCACAACCAAGGTGCAAGGGTTGCTAAGGGTCTGCGACAGTGTTCGGTGTGGTAACTATGAATTAGTAGTCAATGTCATGCAAATGAGGCAGGTAATACTGAATCGCAAACATCCCACCGGCTGAAGGATGTACCATACGGCGCAGCGCTATAACACCGAGGAATGGCTCAGAGGTGATACATGACATCAGCAGAGGGGTGTGCCACCGTAGCTGTAAGCTCATTGGAGCAATACAAATCTGGCCTGGCCATTGCTAAGCAAAGCTGCAGGACAGGGGTGGGGAGGTAGGTATATAATCATTTAGCTGAGAGCACATATGGTGCCCGAAAGCGCATGTGTACGGGGATGAAAACGTGCCCGAAACCCGGTAAGTGGATGCACGCACCGCGAACAATAGCACGAACAGGAAGGTCAGGGGAAGAAAAGAAGGAAATGCAGCAGTAGGGTAATTGGAGTACAACTGAGCAATTAACACCTATCAACTCACGGTGGCCAGTCGACGGCAGCTGACAAGTCTGCTTGCAGAAACCTGCAAAACAGGATTGGGGAGGCATTGGATTGCAAAGAAAGGAGGGGAGACATTGGATTGCAAAGATAGGAGAACTGTCATAGCAGAGCAAAGCAAACCTACAGTAGACCGGCAATAGAACACATTACGCAAGATAAGCCAGGTCTAGGAAAGTACAAATGAAAGCAGGCTGCTGGATGTATGCCAGAAAATGGTAGGTGAAACGTGCAGAAATGTAAAGGGAAGGGCAAGAGGTAATCCACAGCAGCCAAATGTAATTCAACACCAAAGGCACCACAATAGTAGTTCCTGTAGTAAAACACATAAGATACCCTGTAGCTTCGATCGTACATACACACCCTATGACATCATCGGTGTTCACAGCACAATAGTTTAAAGTGTGAAAGCACCCTACACACACCTGTGTATTCCCAAACACTGCACCATAGGTGTAAACACACGGGGAACTTTTAAAATGTACATGTTGGGAGCTGCCATAGCTGTGATTCATCACCATGTGTTAGAGACCGACGGTGTTGTGGAGGATGATGATGACAACCACTGCAGGCCCCAGAGGAGGAGAATAGTGTTCAGTCCAAGGGTAACCTACCAGGGGCTACATGATCTGGAGATAGTAGAGCATTACAGGGTGGACAGGGACATCTTACAGCAAATACTTGAGCTGTGCCAACCACGCCTGAGAACCAGAAACAACAGAGGGGAACCCATCCCAGTGGACACGAAGGTATGTGTAAGCTTGTGAATACTAGCCACAGGTACCTTTCAAAGGTCAACTGGATCTCACAGGCATCAGCATCCAGGGTACTACACCAGTTCCTGGATGCCATGTTACCACATGCCAATGAGCATATATACTTCCCCCAAACTCAGGAGTAGTTGGCCAGCAATATGCGTCACTTCCACCGTGTGGCACACTACCCAGAGGTACTGGGTGCAATAGACTGCACGCACATACATATCAAGTCACCACCCTGTGAGCATGGTAGGCACTAAATAAACCGCAAGGGATTCCACTCCATCAACTGCCAGGTCGTGTGCAATGCCATAACACGTGTACAAATCCCGGATGGCCAAGTGGTAAATGCAGTGACTGTCGTGCATGTTCCCTAGTCCCACGTCCTGCAAGGGATGTAACATAATCCCGAAGGCACGAGTAATGCATGTCAGATGCAGGTCATCAGATCATGTTTAGCACACGTTAGTGGGATTATGCATTGCCCACTGCTGGTAAGCGTCGTTTAAATATGACTATACGGATATTTGTGAAACAGGGCTAAGCTTCTCCGAATATCGCACAGATCACGGTCAATGATGTCCAGAACAGGTGAAACCAGCTTTATTTGCCCCTGTACTAATAGCACCTGCTCTGAAGGGTAAAACGACCACTGCCAGGAGTAGAACACGCAATCATGTATACAATCACCTAACACTATGGTAGCCAAGATGTACCTACAGTAGGGTTGCCACCTTTTCAAATGACCAATGTGGGACATACGTCAAATTTCTGCAGGCCGACACATACACCCGGCCAGTACGAAAATCAGAACATCACATTTTTGCCTAGATAAAAGCTTATTCTTGTAATGTTTTAGTTACTTATTCTGTTTCTTATAACATTTAGGTGGTTCAGATACAGAATAACTGTTTTATGCAACCATTACATAAACTATAGGAAATAAGTTTGTCCTAAAACCTCAGGACATTTGCCATTTTTACAAATATTTTGCAGGACACAACTGCCCAAAGAGGGACTGTCCCTCGCAAAGTGGGACAGGTGGTAACCATAACCTACGGCAGGTGTGTAATGTGACAGGTACAGACACAAATGTGCGGAGTCCAGGAAACAGTATACACCGACAAGTACACAGTGAAAGGTCTAGCTTGCCTGTCACTTTCCCTGTCAGATATATATATATATATATATATATATATATATGTATACATATATACATATATATAATACAGATATAAAGGGCGATAGAGTGATATTTGTGAATATATAGGGATTCACCGATATCTGCAAATATATAGATAGGTCAACGACATTCATAAAACCTTGGAGGTACAAATAAATAGGATACCGCCAACTATGGAATGTGTCACATACCGACATGCATAACCACGGGGCTGAAAGACCGAAAGAACATGGTACCGGAACAGTAGAACCGCGAGTAATATTATGATGATATGAAGGGACATTTAGTTACCGCTGCCGGTGCTGCGGTCCATGTAGGTACTGTGTTCAACTGTGTTTGTGAGTGCCGTAGTCTGTGTATGTGTGTGTTGAGGGTGTTGTGTGCATTTCCGTGTGACTGTAATGTGTGTGTGCGTGTGTGTCTGCATCATGTGTCTGTTAGTGCCAACTCAGAGGTAGATCATTACGGTAGGTGTGGGTATAGCTAGACGTAGGCATACAGTTACCACCTGTCCCACATTAGGAGGGACAGCCCCTCCCTGGGCAGTTGTGTCCTGGCATAAAACATTACAAACGGCAAATGTCCAAGATTGTAGGACATTATTATGTCCCATATATTATGTAATAGTTGCATGAAATAGTTATGCCTGTATGTAAGAAATGTAAATGTTACATGCAATATGATAAGTAGCCAAAGTCCCACAACAATAAGTATATATTGAGGATAAAAGTATGTGCTTTTCTGTGTACTGACCGTGGCTATGTGTCGGCCTGTAAACACCAATGTGTGTCCCGCAAGTGTCCAACAATGGCCATATGAAAAGGTGGCAACCCATGCCAAAGACATTCTGTCACCAACACAACTGCAATGACTGCAAATATCTGGGACAGAAATACACGGGATAGCTGTCATTTAGAAATATCCCTTTACATATCGCTGTAATTTCGGAGGTATGGAACTATCAACCTCACCTGCATACTATATAGAAACCAATTAATAACGGCCCAATGTATAATCCTGTAACATAAGTCTACTAACTGATAGCTCTTTAATTAGGGAAGGAGCCCACACACATATATATGGAATATGTAGAAATGCAAGCCCCACAAACCTGTATATGCTACGTACACCCACCTACATCCCTCACACTAGAAACTATAGCAATACAGACTGTAATTACAGCACAAGCATCCAGTCAGTCAATTACATCTGCAGAAGCGTTAACATACCTTGTGAGAGACACATTTAAAGGCGCCATGCAAAATTGTAGCTGTTGTATAATGGAACAAACGGCGATGTTACAGGTTTTGTTTGCAATAGTCCGTTATCAGATGGTTGGGATGACAGGTACACTCACATGTAGAACCACATACTCTAGCCATCACACACAATCCACGGGGGACATGAATCCAAACTATATGTGTCTCTACACATAGCAGCTGCAATTACACACAACAAAACACAATACAGGCCGTCTCCCCGAAGGTAGGGCAAATGGGCAATGCCCAAGTGGAGAATTCAATTATACCACACTGTTGCTGCGTAATTGGTGAATGGAGTAGGTGCACAGCTGTTGTGCAAGTAATAAGTCACTCAGGAACACCAATTGGCGGCAGGAAACCACATGTTACAGGTATCGACGTAGATGACTTGCCAGACATTCAAACCGTATGCTCATACCATAGAACTGTTCAAACAGTGTAAGAGAGATAGAGACGAAAGTCTGGAATGATAACAAGGTATGTAGAACACTCGGTATGTAAGTGTATGTATAGCATGTTTCATATTAATTATGTTAGTGTATGTATAGCCTGGTTTTACATTAATTAAAAGTGTCCACAATGCATAAAGTGGATAAAGGTATTTATGAAGTGATGTCTTGCTGAGCATACTAACGCTTGCAGAAATTGTGTGTCCAGCATTGGGCCACAAGGTAAACATCACAGACACCACAATGTATGCTACACGAGGGCTTGAAACAGAACAATTCCATACCACCCGCCATCAGTGGTAGGGTATGTCCAACAAGTACGTGCCATAGCAGGGGATAGTATATGTTGATATACTGTCACAGTAGGCATGTGTATGGGCATATAACGACAATGACATGTCTAAGGTGGTCCCACTGTGCAAGTATGCTTTGCATTATGGGATACTATGTAAAATATGTGTAATGTATAGTATTGTAGTTAGATATGTCAGATATGCTACACAGCATAACAGGCATATCATGCATACCAAAGGTATCGTCTATCGGCATGTACAATGTACAATAACAGGATACATATGGCTTGTAGTCACAGCACATTGTAATGGCATGATAGCTAATCTAAATGGAAAGGCTACTCAAGTAACCATGCACAAAGGACATGTAATAGCTTCACAGGTTCATAGTGGGGTACTATGCAGTCTGGCAAGTCTATGTGTAAGCACAACCACAGTGTTCACACCAGTGGCACCTCTCTAAGGTAGTGTCCTGTGAACAGCAGAGCCATGTGTTACCTGCACCTCTGCACAGTACAGCCACTGCAGTGATCCCTGGCGTACATGTGTCTCCCATCCACCAAGTGGGGTATCACATGAACAGTGCTACTGAGTGTCCCTGCGTGATGTACATAGGAATCATGTTCCAAAGCATGGTGAGTGTCCGGTTTGAGAATGTAACCCTCAAGCACATCCCACTCATCGTTGCGTGTGTGCACATATCCATGAGCATGTTGCTCACAGTGGCTTTTGCTTATGTCGTGTATGTGGAGTATATCCATTAATATTGTTGTGGCCATGGGCCCTGTCTGTTCAGCAGAGGTCACCCCTGAGTATGTAGTATGCAACTGTGTACAGACGTGGTGTCCGTAGTTCAGCCGCATACTTTATCTGTCGGAGCTCAATAAACATCATGGCGTGTTAATATTGTGGTATGTAAAGCCGTAGCTGTTGTGTAAGGTACACCCTAAATGGGGTGTTGTACCCTTGAATGTGTGTATACGTCTGGAGTTCAGAGGTACAATGGGTGCCTATGTACCAGCTACACACCCAGTACAGATAAGTGTGGCCATGCATAAGGATATCCACGCCACAGTGGCAATATGGTTATCACAGCAGTGGGTGCAACATACGTGTGTACTATGAACACATACAATGTGTCATGTATGTAGGGGACTATCACCTATGTGATAGTCAGTAGGTGAATGGTGTAATGCAAAGGGGATGTTCATACACCTTGTGTCATGCAGCTTGAGGCCATGATATTGATATCAGGTATCCGTCACAGTGACACCCTTATGGATGGAGTCAGTATCAGCTGGTGGAGCAATCATGGTGCTTTGTATGCAGTGGTCTGTAAAGCTAGGCAGGAACAGTCCCTCTGTGCTAGCCTGTACCTCAGGGAAGCATATACTGAACATGAAGGGCCCTATGACTGAGGACTGTGGTATGCCAAGTGTAACTGCAATACAGTAGGTACTATGGTATGCTACCCTCATTGTGTGTGTCCTGTCCATGAGCCACTTTGCATAACATCCTGAGACATAGGGTTCGATGTGCAGGTGGATGTGTATGTCGTCAATACCAAAATGGAGAACGGTGCTGAAAGGCAATGAGAGGACAATGTAGGCTGTGTGGACCCCCGTACCATCATCAACTACCCTGGTAACTGTATGAAAGGAGTCCATCAGGTGTAGGAGCCATGCTCTGGTCCTAACAAGTCCAACCTGGGTGGCATCAAAGGACCGGAGGCCAACAATGTCTCTATGAATGATGTCCATGATGATGTGCCCCATAGCCGTGCAGAACAGTCCAGTCAGGTGTGTAGGGCAATAGTCACACTCGTGCATTGTGGCGCCACCTGTGTGGAGTGTAATAACTGTTGCTGTGTGCCATTCAGGGGCCACAATGTCTGATACAAGGCTATTACTGAATATGGTGGCCTAGTGGGGAGACATGTCGTTCAGAGGTTTGTGGACAGCACAGCCTTGGTCTTTTGACGGTCACATGGGGCCAGTGTCCCAGGCCATATTGAGTGCAGGTTAGTACTGTATAGGTGTGACCGCAGGGACACCGCAGTGTTCCTGCATGGATTGTGGCCCTGTAGGGAGTGAGAGGGTGTAATGTTAGCAATGAATCCATCCGCCAGCATGTTGCCAACATCACCTGGTTCTGTAATGTTCCTGAGTAACTGTTGTATGTGAGAGCAGATGTGGGTATTGCCATTGACTACTGACATACCACCATAATGCCTTGTGGTACACCCCGGAATGTGTCACAGTAATGTTTATGTAGCTAGTTTTGGAATATGTGATGAGGGATCTCGTGGCCCTACCAAGGCTGACCAGTGAGCTACCCCACCCATGGGATTGTACACCACTGTGTAACAGCCTCCACCTGTTGTTGTAAACTATGTCCATGGAACTGGACCCCCAGAGTGGCGTCTATTATCTGGTGGGTACCATCATGGCACTGTGTGGAATAGCATGATCCATGCAGTTGTGTACGTGCTAATGAAGTGCACTGGGGTATGTGTCAGCGTTTGTATGTGCATTGTCCATCTGCACGGGTGTCATGACGTTAACTACCGCTGCCATAAGACATCTATAGTAGGTGTTGTAGTACTCATGTTCTGTGTATACCGTGAAGGGTATGGTGCCGGGATGTGGCTAACAAGGGTGATTAGCATATGTCCGGAATCCACCAATGAGGGGATAACCCCAGGTGTGGAACACCAGTCACATGTTGGTAGTGTCCATGTCAAGGATATTGTTGGTCTTGGAGGTGGTGTGTATGGGTTGATCCAGCCGAGTGGAGGTTATGAATCACGGACAGCATTGGCCTAATGTGTTGTTACATGAGTGGCTATCCCAGTTAAGTGTGGGGTAGTGTCAGTCTCACATCAGTAGTATCTGTCTGAGCCCTACTGTCTAGTACACCAACAAATGAGGTCTGGTAACCATGGGGTATGTTGTTGAAACTGTAGCTTGTTACAATGTGTATAGCAGTTCTGGACTCAGTTAGTTGCACGTGGAGCACCTCTGATGCATTGTGCTAAGTAACTAGCCAGGATGTGTGTACAACATAGTGGAATATGGGAACATCTCAGCTGTGGGTGTGCTGGTCCAGGTACATGCCTGAAAGGTATGGTCTGTGTATAACCTGTCATTGCAGGTGTGCTCTGCAGAGCCTAGAGGCAGGTCCCAGTCACTGCGGAGATATTGAAGTGGTGCATTATAAGGAGTGCCTTGCCTGCGTGCGTCAGAGATGAAGATGTCAAGCATTGCATCACATGACCCCATGTTTTGCTTGCCAGTTCCCATTCTGGTGATGAATGTTACTGGAAACTGTGCAAGACAGGCAGTATAGAAGCAGCAAGAGCCTTACATGTGATCTGTACTCCCAGGGCTGACAGGTGCAGGTCATCTGTGCCAAAGCATCGTGTTGTTTGAATATATCAGTCAAAGCGGACAGATACCAGATGTCTGTGGAATGACAGCAGAAGCATAGGCAACTGTTGAAGTGACACAGTCAGTCGTTGTATAGTGGTATCAGGTCCAGATGAATGCATAATGCTCCCCAGGGCTTGGGCTACAAGACTGGTGAGCTATTGCATGTCCCTGTACACGTAGTTTGTGAAGTTGCATCTCAGGGCAGTCACACTAACATGGAGAATGACAGTCACATTATACCTGGTGCGGTGTGGCATGGGCGCATAGGTTATGTTGCAGAACCAGTTACCCGACAGCAAGATGTAAGTGACTATCGCCTTGTGTAACCCGCTGAGTGGAAGAGCAGTGTGACCACCTACAGAGTCATCTATGACAGGTGTGTTGTGTATGTTATAACACCCTATTGGCTGTACGTGATGGGCACACATGAGTCTGTGGGCTATAAGTTGTTGTTGTGTTTGGTGATGGTGGCTGCCTTTGGTGCCTACACAGAGTATGGAGAGGTACTGCACAAGTTGTCCTCATATGTGTGGCTTGTGGTGGAGATCTTGTGAGACTATGTGATGAGTGGGGTGTGTTGTGAATGTTACACATCCCCACATGAGTGTCAAGTGCAGTCAGGGTTGGTGACAGCATTACCCCCAGCAGGGCTGCATATGTGCATTCCCCACAGGCTGTAGTGTCGTATGTTGGGAGATGAGCATTGACTGTGTACATGAGACAATTGCTCTATTGCCACATGTATGCCATATTCATCATATAGACAGGCAATAGCACTGGTACGTGACAGTTGGACATGCCTGTATATACAAGCATGTCTCACAAGATATGTGAGTTACGTGTGTACAACAGCTGTTGTACTGTAAGCAAGCTGGAAATGTAAGGACAGACAGTGTACCTGTGAGAAATGGTGTGGAATGGGTGCTATATTAATCAGTAGCTCATGACTTGCTCACAAGTTCTGAACAAGTGCTGAGCATGAACATACAATACAGATAGGGTGTTGGATAATATCAACCCACAAGTGGTGACGACAGTCATAATTGGTGGCACCGCACTATAATCCTGCTGAGTATGGTCTGCAAGTCCATGAACCATTATCAATGCAGATGTTAGCAGTACAGATGTACATGACAGTACAGATGTTTGACTACATATACCTTTGTATGTCACAGGAGTGTTCTAGCAGTGGCCTGTTGACAGAATCACAACTACAAAAGGAGCCAGAGTGACATGTGCATATCACACCAGTGCCAGCTACAGTAAAACAGGGCTAATGTGTTGTACTCCACCATCATTGTAGCCCATACCACACAGACAAATGTCAGGCATCTGTGTATGTAAGGATGTAAATGGCCATGACCTATGAGCAATAGCTGTCTCAGTGTTGTGAACAACATACAGAATGGGCTGTGTGGGTGAGGTGTGTGACATATGTGCACATTCTGATGAATGATATCAGCATTGCCACTGCTAGGTGAATATCCAAGTACCCATTAACTACCACCTAGGCTGTGGTCAACATTATGGACACTGTGTAAAGGATGGTGCTGTGCAGTACACCTCTCTGAGTTGGTGACATCTCCAGGCCCCTTAGGTAGTCATACGAGGTACTCATGTCATGACAGAGTGCCATCCGTGAGCACAGAGATCATTGGACAGGCATACACAGCACTTGGGTGACCAATATTGGATCACATATCACCTTTAAGGGGTATTGGCCATGCGTGGATGGGTGACACCAGCCTTCAAAATCCTCACCTCCACTATGCAGCATGCTGTCTACCTTGCATAAAGACATTTGTTACACTATGATGTTGGACATGCTACATGTCCATATCCTGATCTGAAAGACATACGTCATGGGCAGCCACTGTCCTACTACTAGTATCGCCACATGCTTTACAGATCCCTGTGCCATACATGTGACATACTCCCGCCATACCATGGAACCCTGTCCATCAAAGCTGTACATGTCATCCCTGTCATACATGGTGTGATGGCCGTATGGTAGATGTAGTATCAACTGTCTGGATCAGTAATGTGGCACTGATGCACCTTGCGGTGGCATAATGGCTGTTGGATACAGCTAGGAAACCTTGCCCATACATGCTATAGTTGATAACTATCCCTGCGAATGACGTCCGACTAGCCATTGTCCCATGTCTATCACATGTGCAACACAGGTGATCTGTGGCAGGATGTTGAACAGCTGTACAGTGCCATGTAGATGTATATGGCAAAACACATGCATGTAAATGTTTCCATACGTATGTGTGCATTGTCACTGCTCAAGTCCATTAAGGCTGTGTATGTGTTGATATGTGACATATACACAGCATCAAGGTCAACAGCATTACCGTGGACACATCCAGGCATGTGCAGATAGGTAAGAACACCAGTGCAGGCAAACAGACATGCCCACATCAAGACAGCAGTCACATGGAGTATGAACAATGTAATAAGGTGACACACATATATGGTGATGATATCCAATGCATAATGGGTGTTACATGTGTGTGACACAAACATGTCAGTCTTGTCAGTGTCATGATGATTTGCAAAGATAACTGTGCAGATGTACCAGATTTACTAGAAATGTATGTGCAGCACTATCTCTGTACATCTCTGAAACTGTGACCTGCCAATATCATTATGTCTTACAGATAATGCCTCGTACACGCCTGCCAGTGTACAGCCACCAGGAGGATGATGTCCTCATCCCGTACCTCCATGAGAACTACGAGGTGTTCTTCAGCCATGTGCCACAGCATGCCCAGCAGCGGGACGACTTGTGGCAGGATCTTCGCAGGAGGGTGAACGATGTGGGTGGCCATAACCGCACCTACCAGCAGGTGCACAGACACTGCACGAACTTGATACAACATGCAAAACAGTGTGCCACTGCAATCGCCAGGGAACAAGGTGGAACAGGTGGTGGGCCACCAACCCAGCCCCCACTCACACACACTGAGGAGCTACTGGCAAGTCTGGGGACACCCTCAGAACAGCATCCACAAACACTAGCTGCCATTGTGGAGGTGGGTGTCTCCCAACCAATGAGACTGGAGTTGCCTGGTAAGTCAGTACTGCACATATGGTTATTATATCCCATTTAGTTGCATGTGTCACTGTACATTATATAATGTAACAACATGCAAGGTATGTGGACACATGCTGCATACTACAGTATGCTACCCTGTTTTTGCAAACATGTGCATACTATATGCTATTGTACAGGCAACTGTGTTAACATGCACAGTGCTCCCTGTGGCTGTCATACAGTCATGGATAATGTTCATACTGCTGTGTCACCCCTATACAGGTACCTCTGGCATGCCACACAGACATGAGTCCGTTGCAGGTGAGACTGTCATCAGTATCAGGCATGTTAAAGCATAGATCTATTTGCCATGTGGCCAGTTAACACTTGTACACTTGATGTTCGTTCCAGTCATGATATACAGGTCATATCACCCATCATTCACACAGGCCACCCATGTGCAATATATACAAACAAAATGATACACCGACATGAAACCACAATATTTGTCATTGCTACATGTGTGGACAGCTGTGCATATAACGGTGGAGGTATTCTACAATGGATGCATATGTACTATACATTGGAACGACACATGTGGTACACAAACAGTACCACACATTGAGTTGTGTTATGGGCAGCCCACAGGAGTTACCATTGTGTTATATGCCCCTGCAATGGGTGCACACATTGTGATGTGCCATCTGACATGTCCCAGAATGTAGTGTTTTGGCTGCAATATTGTCACACTATCCCATAACCCATACCCCACATACCAAACATACAACCAGTTGTCTGCATATCCCTGTTGATGGTGACATATCTGACATCTATGGGTGTATGTTATATGGGACAACACAGACATGTGTGATAGATGGCCATCACACACATTTGTCCAACACATGTGCACACATGTCCATGGGGCATGGCCAGAGACACATAGCCACACAGTAGATGTGATGTGTATACACCCTGTTTCACATTGTCCACACATGGTCCAATTATAGCCTTAGTTGACCGATTATACAGTTGATGTGGTACACTGGACATCCTAAAAGCCTGTGCACAGCTACTGGAGATGTCACTGACGTCTACCATATAAGATGTGTTGAACATCACGACTGTATCATAGCATGACAGTAGTCACCTGTACAGCTTCCACAGACATTAACACCATATCAGGCCACATATACTGTACATTTCCCTTGCTGCTGTAGGACATCACCGTTAGCTGTACACCTCGTGTGTGTGGTACATCAATGTCACGTGGGATATGGTGAATTGACAAGTCTGCTATGTGTGGACATGGTTGCCAGGCAGCTAAGACTCTGTAGTAGTTGTGCAGGGGTGTCAAATGTAGGTCCTCCAGTGACCTGTCACAAGACACAGCATGGTTTAGTGTGTATACACCTCAGCATCGTGGGTCACAATCCACAGTTATGTCATGGGTATGCATGCAGTTATGGCTATGCAATGTGTACATATTATGCACTGTATAGCAATATAGATGCCTCATGATGCCATGCAATGGCACAGTGTCTGTACTTCACACTGTATAGCAATGTAGACAGCTCACACTACCCTTCCATGCTCATGCACATTTGCTAAACATGCATTCTATCTGTAGGGCATACAGACAACACTGCAATGTGATGTCCATTACGATGCTGTACATGTGTCAGGACACCATTGTGTCAGACATGTATGCATGTTAATGCACACATCAGCGGATTACATGTCAAGGTCACGTCAGCCATGTGTACTGTTATCCTGTTCTGGTCCACATGGTGTACCACGGGGATTCATGCATACTACCATAATCGTGTGAACTGCATGGCTACTGATATGACACCTGCTTGCTGTAGTGTGCACCCCAGGGAGGTATGGTAACTAACACTATTAATGTCCGAGCTGCATGCCGTCTGCTGTATCACAGGCATGCTGCATGCCGTCTGTCAAATCACATGCATGGTGTGTGTGTCTGTGTGTGTCTGTGTGTGTGTCTGTGTGTGTGTCTATTGTAATTTAGTCTTTCTTTGCATTCACAGGTGATTTAGGTGTGCTACCCTCCTGCGGTCCATCTGATGTTAGTGTCCCCACAGATACTAGCAGTGATGAACATATGCATGAGGTACAGGCAGGGTTGTCAGGGGCTGAATCTGTGCCAATGGTTGCCATCCCAGCTATGTCCCCCTCTTCCCCGCACACAGTTCTGCTGCCAACACATACCCATCACCAGTGGCCATAGAGGAAGGACAGTCAGCGTCTGTTAGCGTGGAACAGGAATGTGTGGTGGCTACAGAAGGTGTGTCTCCACACCATGGTGTCAGTGTAATGACAGCAGATGTGCCACACAGGCATGCGGCCGGTCCTGCTCATAGGAGGACCTCTGGCAGACATGCACCTGCAGGACAGAGCGCAGCAGCTGGTATCACCAGACGCATGTTCCAGACTGTAATGGCGGCACAGGCACGTGCTGAATGGCAGAACAGAGAAGGGCAGAGGCTGCAGAGGGCTGCTATCCATACCCTAAATGACAACATCCAGGCATTGGCAAATGCTCAACAGCAGATTGCTGATGTTCTGGACAGGCGATTGGGTGACATGGTCAGAATCCTTGATGTGGCATGGCAATCCGTGAGTGAGAGCTGTCTGTGCTGGAACATCTGGTAGGAGTGAGGTGTAGGCCACATGGACGTAGACCAGCTACACCACCTAGTGCAGGTCAACGTGAGCGTGCCACCTCACATGCCCACTCCCATAGTGCCGGTAGCAGTAGCAGTGCAGCTGTTGCTGTGCTGTCCACACCAGGACACAGCAGGCCATATGGACGTGGCCCTGGACATTCCCAGCGGGGACACGGTTCCAGTGGACATGTGTCGTCAGACAGTAGCCAATCTGTACCTCCACCTGGTGGTGCCCGTGCAACCCCTGGCAGGCACAGGTCATGTGGCCGTGGCCGGACACAGTGAGATGTACAACCTGGTCTGTACAATCTGGAGCTGTCAATAATACTCCTGTGTAGGCCTCACAAAAGACAGAACTGTGTGCATAGATACACGCACACAGCAAACACATCTGTAGGGCACCACAACACCCACATGCATACTGAACAGATATGTCCAATCATGTCACCGGCCCTTACCCACACACATGATGTCATGCATTGGTGCAGCCTATGCCCCTGGCAAACATTATGACCCTGTGCATATGATGAAGCCTGTGCCGCATCCCTGTAATCCACACCATTGGTGCAGGGACATGCTCAAATGGTCTGATGCACAGGGTGAACAGAATAGTGAGAGAAGTGTGTATAACATTGGTTGTGTATGAATAGTGAGAGAAGTGTATATTACATTAGTTGTGTACTGTTAACATGGACCAGACATACCATGTAGTACAGGTTTAGCATGCATCGTTATATGTTCACAGTATGTGTCTTGGTAACAACAGTAACAGCATGTTGGTAATGATGCCCTGGTCCCCTCCTTATGGTCTACTTGCATGTGCATACAGGTAGCAGTGTTTGCAGTCTCCCATGTGTAACTGTGGAGTACTCACAGGCACGTATGGCAATATCAGAATGCTATACGTAGCCTCAACCTGACTGTTGGAAAGACTAACATACCACAGATGTCCACACATATACTGATCCAGACGCATGTGGGCAGTTTAATAGGCTACAGTGGCTAGAGACATGACATCCATAACAGGTCACATTACAGGTATGTTGACATGGTGCAGGGGTTGTACACAGCGGTCTGGCTGATGCTAATGTTAGAGGCCACCTGATAGCATGAGGCCTCACTGTGTGGCAGTCATACCCTGTCACATTACAGGAACATGCACACACTCTTGGGGTCAACAACACTGTAACGCACACCCCATAGTGTTGAGGTGAGGACCCCTGCCTATGTGGTCATCACCCTCACAGTACTGTGCACCCATGCAACGTGACACAGAGAAAGAACATGTACAGGTAGCCAGTACGGCTGAGACCTATGGCATCAACAGGGTAGTATACTGCATCACCATGAGGGGTTAGGGATCCTGTGTGTTCTGTATGGTAGCATGCACCCTCACTCCATGCACCAGACAGCCATACATACATACACACACACACGCACTGTGGAGACCACACATGTCATACACATACGGATAGCTGATGTGTGTGATACACACACCACCCTTGCCTACATCATGCTTTCCACCCTGCAGTATGTACAGATCTCTACAACAGTGTACAGGGGTGTGTAACAATTGGGATGTAATCCCCACTTTATGTGGCATATATGGTCACACAAGCAAACACACATGGCAGTAGTGTGAATGATACACCTGCGATATGATGATATGTCTGACAGACATGTAGCAGTATTGGCCGCATTATGTGTACCAACACTACGTCTGGCAATTGTGGTGCAATATGCACACGGGAGGATGTAAGTGTTACAGGTGTTAGGTGACATACAGTTGGTAACACCTGACCGGTGTGTAGGTTTATGTCTTCACCGTCAAGTAACAGTAACATAGCGTACTGTTTGCACATGTAATGGTAGGATGGCATGTGACATACCTGTGAGCCATCCCTGGCAAACATCCATCTGCACAGGTGAATCACCACTTTATGTACACACATCCATCCATACCTGATGTACTTCCTACCATACTGTCAGTATGTCACCATATACAGGTGTCAATGATGGGGCTGCATTGCAACTGCATGTTGTAGTTAGGCACAGATGAGTCACATACATCAGCTACTGCACATGCATGGTAGCTGCATGCACACTACAAATTGTACATGTGTGTTGGTCCTACATGCCTGTCATGTAGCCATGTTGTATGCATTGCAATTGGTGGACATGTGTGATGACATGCATAACACATGGACTGTTGTAAGATATGATGGGTGTCATGGGTAACTAGTACAGAGGGAATGCATCCTCGGTCAACATTGCTACCTCATGTACTATTAGCATTCAACAGCCATGGACCCACCTGCCATTTGCGTGCGTGTGATTGCTGTAGCCACTTGTCTGCATGGAGGACAGCAGAAGCTATGCTATGTACATATGTGCTGTGTGTGTAGTCCATGCACATATCCACTGCGATTACATGTATGTCATATCCAAACATATGTGATCTTTGGTGTACAGTGACAGTCATCTGTCACAGCTGTGTAAGACCCAGGGCCCCTGGTATGTGTAGAGCCGACCTGGTCATTACAGTGGTATCATTGCAATGCATAACACATGATTGAACCCTGTCGGTACATGTGCAGTCTGCACAGTTGCTGTAGACCTATGTAAAGTCCACTGGTCATGAGCCACACGGGGTTGTGGTCATGTATGGCAGTGTTTTGCTAGTCCTGTGACATGGTGATGTCTGAGGGCTACAATGAAGACTGCGGTGTGTACCTCTGTGATCTGCACCTGAGACATCTGTGATGGCTCCTGAGTGTGTACTGGTCAGTACATGTGAGTGGCATTCATGTACGTGGGGTCAGTAACACCATACTGTGCCTTTCCGTGTTTAGAATCCGTGTGCATGCAAGACGGCCCTTTGCAACTGTGTGAGCATGCCCAGTATGCCGTTGTGTAGATGGTCACACAGTACATTCCAAACTGTGCCCTTCCATGTTTAGAATCCGTGTGCATGCAATACGGCCCTTTGCAACTGCTAAGTGTGTGAGCATGCCCAGTACGCTGTTGTGTGGATGGTCACACAGTACATTCCAAACTGTGCCCTTCCATGTTTAGAATCCGTGTGCATGCAATACGGCCCTTTGCAACTGCTAAGTGTGTGAGCATGCCCAGTACACCACTGTGTGGATGGTCACACAGTACATTCCAAACGGACGTGTGATACTAAGCGTGTGGGCATGCCCAGTGACACCTAGTGTTGGTGATGTGCCTCTGTGTATGGGCATGGCCATTGACATCCTGTATAGTGATGGTGGTCATCCAGGCAACAGATGTCCATTGTCCACATCATGATGGATGCCTACATTGCACACACTGGCTGACTGTCTTGAAGGGTCTACTTTCTGTGGTGCGTCACGTATGTATGTAGTGTTGTTGTAGTGCTCCGTAGATATTTACTTGCCCTAATCACACCACTGCCGTGTGTTTGTCTATGTCTACCTTGGGACAGTAATATGCTTTCAGACTGCTCACTCTCTATACATTCCCTATTGGCATCCTTGCCTTTGCGGATAATGTCACCTACCTAGAAGTATGCCTCTGGGAGTGCTGTGTTCAGTAATCTCGGTAGCGCGTTCTGTAACTGCGTAATGCTGTAGTGTGATAAAGTAGTTAGGTGTATGTTCGACTTCCAGCCCTGCCAAGTGTGTGCCTCTGTGTGTGTGTGTGTGTGTGTGTGTGTGTGTGTGTGTGTGTGTGTGTGTGTGTGTGTGTGTGCGTGTGTGTTTCCAGCTGCCTAGGGACAGAGTAATGCTTTTAGATGGCTCACAGCACATACATTCCCTATCAACGTCTTTGCCTTTGCGGATGATGTCACCCACCTAGAAGTATGCCTCTGGGAGTGCTGTGTTCAGTAATACTGATAGCACGTTCTGTAACTGCGTAATGCTGTAGTGTGACAAGGTAGTTAGGTGTATGTTCGACTCCCAGCCGTGCCTCTGTGTGTGTGTGTGTGTGGGTGTGTGTGTGTGTGTGTGTGTGTGTGTGTGTGTGTGTGTGTGTGTGTGTGTGTGTGTGTGTGTGTGTGTGTGTGTGTGTGTGTGTGTGTGTGTGTGTGTGTGTGTGTGTGTTTCCAGCTGCCTAGGGACAGAGTAATGCTTTTAGATGGCTCACAGCACATACATTCCCTAAAGGCGTCTTTCCTTTGTGGATGATGTCACCCACCTAGAAGTATGCCTCTGGGAGTGCTATGTTCAGAAATTTCAGTTGTGCATTCTGTAACTGCGTAATGCTGTAGTGTGATAAGGTAGTTAGGTGCATGTTCGACTCCCAGCCCTGCCAGGTGTGTGCCTTTGTGTGTGTGTGTTTCCAGCTGCCTAGGGACAGAGTAATGCTTTTAGATGGCTCGCAGCACATACATTCCCTATCAGCATCTTTGCCTTTGCGGATAATGTCACCCACCTAGAAGTATGCCTCTGGGAGTGCTGTGTTCAGAAATCTCGGTAGCGCATTCTGTAACTGCATATTGCTGTTGTGTGATAAGGTATTTAGGTGATTGTTCGACTCCCAGCCCTGCCAGGTGTGTGCCTGTGTGTGTTTCTAGCTTCCTGGGGATAGAGTAATGCTTTTAGATGGCTCACAGCACATACATTCCCTATCGCCGTCTTTGCCTTTGCAGATGATGTCACTCACCTAGAAGTATGCCTCTGGGAGTGCGGTGTTCAGTATTCTCGGTAGCTCGTTCTGTAACTGCGTAATGCTGTAGTGTGATAAGGTAGTTAGGTGTATGTTCGACTCCCAGCACTGCCAAGTGTGTGCCTGTGTGTGTTTCCAGCTGCCTGGTGATAGAGTAATGCTTTTAGATGGCTCACAGCACATACATTCCCTAACGGCGTCTTTGCCTTTGTGGATGATGTCATCCACCTAGAAGTATGCCTGTGGGAGTGCAGTGATGCCTGAGCTCAGTAGCACATTCTGTTACTGCATAATGCTGTCGTGTGGTAGACTAGACAGGTGGATGCTTGATTCCAGGGCATGGCAGGTGTGTGTTTGGCAGTTATACTGTATGTGTTGGTATCTGTGGGTGGCTAGCTGCAGGATGTGTCCAGTTTGTTTTATTGCTGACCTATTTAATGTCCACAGCCCACATATTCTGCCAAGACACTGGGTTGTCGACACATACAGTCGCCAATAGGTCTGGTGAGTAACTGTCAGCAGCCCTACTCTTACCCTTGATATGGTCAGACCCGTGTGAAGCAACACAACACATGTGCCTTGATATTAACAACACTACATGATGCAGGTGGCAAATGTGGTTACCTTTCCATTCCTGTCTAATGCATTGCTGTCATGTGGTTCGCTGTTGTGACATAAATACCATATCTACATATGTGTACATGTATGAGTGTATGTATATATACATATATATATGTCCATGTATACATGTCTACAAATAATATATGTGATATATGTAGATGTAGAGGTGGACATAGATGTGAACATATGTCTGGGGAATTCAGCACTATTGACTATTTGTGCCGGATGATCTGTACGTGATAACCTGGGATCTATGTATATCTGCCATGGCGTGGTGTTAATGCACATTGTCTGTGGTGTTCAGGGCCACGTGTTGTAGTCGTGCAGACACCGGTAATTTTGTTGCTGGGAAGACCATGGGACATTGAATATGGTGATGGTAGAGCACCTGTTGCCAGTTGTGTGTGGATCTGAGCAACACTGAGCAGTGGTTAATATGTTGGAGGTTCGGTATGGGTCATATAACTATTCATTAGAAGACTATACTATGTAGATGAGGTTGACTATGGTGTATCACATTTATCAGCAGGGTGTGCTGCTGGTCCCTGGAGTGTATGTGTGTAGTCAGCCAGGTGCAGGTCTCGCATATAGATGAAAGCATGGGAGAGGGGTCAGGCATACTGTACGTACATTGCAGTACTGTGCCTTGGGAGTGATCCTGCCTTAGCAAACCTCAGCTAGGGGTGTGTCTATACCTGTCTGGTGACATTGAGAGGGATGACAGCAGTGGTGTAGTCAGGGTGTCCATGTTGCACACACAGGTGTTGATCATCACAATCAGCTGATGACATGGCCAGCCTGCACATGAACAGTACACTAATGTAAGCAAGCAGCATACACACATATGTCATCCACACTCTACACCACCGGTGTATACCTGCAGAGACATTTCATGACACAGTCCAACCAAATGACATGGGCTGCAGCAGCCAACATACACCAACATGTGCAGGGGGCTGGGGCAGTGTGGATGTGTATGCTGCTGAACAACCCTTACTGGGGTGACATACGACTTTATTGACCGAGGGTGACTTACCAGGGTCGACATAGGCTGGGGATGTTAGAGCACTATGGGGTGGACAGAGACCTCCTACAGCAGCTTGTTGACCTGTGCCTAACACATCACACAGGCCGAGAGGAACGCATCACAGTGGATACCATGGGATGTGTTGTCCTAGGTGTACTAGTCACAGGTAACTCACACAGCACAACTGGGGATATCATGGGTATCTCACAGGCATCTGCATCCAGAGTATTGCACCACTTCACAGATGCCATGTCAACACATGCTAGTGAGCACGTACAGGTTCTCCACATATGTGATTAGTGGACCTGCAATATGAATCTGTTCCACCACATGGATGGAGTACCCTGGGGTACTGGGTGCTATAGCCTGCACACGTAGCACCACCCGGGGAGCAGGGTAGGGCCTACAGTCAGTGCAGGGGCATACCCTCCAACAGCTAGGCCCTATGCGATGGCCAGGGCATGACATTGAATGTGTGTGCTGTCTGCCATGAAAGCTGTGATGTGTCCGATATATGGCATCTGATACAGCGGTAGCACACCAATGCCTATGTGAACATCCTCTACAGTCTCCCAATAGTGGATTCTAGGTAAACACTGGTGTAGTAGCTTATAACACCCATCAGCAATGCACACACACCTGAACACTCACACCATACTGAGGCGGATGTACAGGCAAGACATATACATGTGCATGTGTTTGGGATGCTCAGTTCACAGTTCTGGTATCCAGATACATCTGTAGGGGCTCTGCAGTATTCACAAGTTACATGCATACATGTTGTTATGTTATTTGCTATGCTACACAATGCTAGCCTGCAGTAACAGTTGCAGCACAAACGGCATGGGGCAGGGCCACACAGCCCAGCACGACTGCCAAGGCCTGTACAGGCGCAGTGTGACTTGGTGAAGGAACTACCTGTGTAGGGCACAGTCGGTGACAGCCTGTGCACAGTACGACCTGCCCTTGGCAAAGAGGCAACACAAGGCAAATGCACTGACACAGTAGGTACCCACAGATTTCCCCTCTCTGACCTGCACACAGTACCATGGATGCCAAACATGACAGTACCTGTGCTCGGCCATGTAAGGGAGGTGCACTGTGTGCATCTGTAACACAACCTGGGTATGTCTATTGACCTAACAAGTGGCGGTTGTATTACAATGTGTACTTACCCATTGCTCTGGTATGTATGTGAGCATACAAGTGACTGTGGTGGCCAAATGTAGACAGTACACATCCATAGTGGCACCATGACCTCTGTAGCACATACGGGGTTCACAATGGTAGCCTGTAGAATAACAAGGGTGTCCTACCCACTGCAGATTATGGGCTGACCATCATGTGTATCCATACAGCCCACACACATCCCATGCAGCTGGACAGATGTGGACCAATACAGACAAATGATATACGATGGCCTATGGATATGCCCACTGACAGACCTCAACCCCGTATAACACACACAGACGGCAGCAGGCCAGGCTGTTTGATGTAGGATGTGTAACAGGACGTCCAACACCACTGTGATGGTAATTAATGCTGGGAACTGACGTACCCTGGTATCCCTTCAACCAGCAATTTAGGTAGGTCCACACACTGACATAGAGTACCTGGCAGACCTGTACAGTAGCGGCAGATGTGTACAACTGTTGGCTGTGCCCACCATCACACCTACACATGTGAGTCATGTACACCACCCACAGTGCTGTGTAGGACTGTGGTGGCATGCACTCCCATGCTATACAGACATGTAGCAACTGTCAATGCCACTTGTCCATTAGCAACCCTGCAGACACAGCATGTCACCTGTCTGTGTAGAACGGAGGGGTCAGCAACACAGTACTAACTATCTGGACATGTGACACATGCAATACAGTTGACCATACTTTGCATGCTCACACACATGATGGTATTGTCAGTGTACAACATGCGCAACAGTCATACTGGGCATGCTCACACACTGATACACAGGACAGCCAAGCATACACACACCAGTGGTCCGGACATATCTGCCAGTACATTGCTATACTGTTGGATGTTTGCGCTGTATGGTGTTTGCGGTCTATTGTCTGTACATCTGCCATGGTCTATTGTTCAGTCACATGAGCTATATGCGCAGGGTACGTCTACCATCACGTGTATAGGGCGGTTCTTTGTTTGCGGACATGCCGACGCCTTTGGATACAAACTGGGTAAGCACAGTCCAGCAGATGGGAGCTGTTGTGCATGGGTTTGCACAGTGTTAAGCACTGCTGACCTCTGGTCACAGCACCTTATACACGTTTACACTCCACATTTCTTTGACAGGGCACTACTGGCATACTGGTAGACAAACACGCTTACAGCCGCTCACTCTGCGACATGTCTGCTTACATTTGTCACTCACGCTGGGTGTGTGCGATCCCTTGTGATGCGTATTACATCGGACTACATGACTACAGTATTGGGTATGTGTAACCATTTTGCGACGGCAGCCGTTCGACTGTACGGACTCGGTGGCCTGTCCAGTGACGTAATCATATTATATGCGTGTTCCTCAAATGATCTGCCCCCATCTGCCTGATACATGGGAACCGATACTCTGCAATGCTGACATGTGACTTGAGTTTGTTAACACAGCGGTCTGCCGAGCCATGCTACCACATACCAACTTTCAGATTGCACGACGGCAGACTGTAGGAGTGACACCTTTCCCACTTTGCATGGGACAGTTCCTCATCACACATCACATGTGACAATATCAGAACTCTCCACCAATCGGGGACACATTTCTGCAGACTCAGGGTCAGGTCATGAAAAGCAGGGACACATTTACAAATGTAATGCTATTAACTTGACACATTGACAGAATCAGAGCATATCACATAATACACATATTGTGACGTAACAGTTGTTTGTAACTCCTACTTATTGTCATTAGTCAGTAATTCACCACCTTTCCTTCCACAGGCACTACATTTAGGAGGGATTAAGAGGGACACAGTTAGACTTTCAATCGAACGCAGGGACGTACCTGACATTCAGGGACAGTTGAGTGGTATGGACAATACTCTAGCCATTGCAACTGTCCTGATTAGGGGACCTTCACATGTTGTAGGTGTCTGTGCTGGTTGCTTGTTACAGGTCTTGTATACCTGACACGTCGATATGTCATATGTAGTAGCATAAGCAACTATACTGCTGCTAGACTATGCTTTGATTTTCTCCGATATGTATATTTCTGTACTATGCATGGCTGTATGTATGTTCTGCCCTGGTACATCTGACAGTTCTACAGACCAGGTTCCGCTTTGGCCGTTCAGACTGGTGGTGGACCTATTGACCCTATATGTAGAGCTATCACATGTGTTGAGGCACCACATACCCACAGCATACCTTTCAACTGTCCCTGATTTTGAATCATATTTTCACTCTGTCCCTCTTAATCCCTCCTAAAACTAGTGACGTTTGGAGGTAAGGTGGTGAATCACACTTAATGAATGTTGACAATAAGTAAGTGTTACAAACTTCTTTTACTTCAGAAAATGTGTATTAATTCATATGCTCTGATTCTGTCAATGTTTCCAGTTAATAGCTCTAATATTTTAAATGTTTCCCTGATTGTCCTTGTGTTCTCTTGACTCATCCGTGATTCTGTTGCAATATGTCCCCAACTGGTTGAGAGGTCTGAGCCACAGCCAGTAGTACGCGGACGACCTCCGCGGTTTGCATAAGTTAAGGTTATTCATGTAGCATTATAATTGATAATACTGTTTCCTATTACATGTAGCTGTTACTGATACAACAAAGTGATGTCTGACACCACTACACACACTATATAGCCTCCATTCCCGAATTCACAGGCCCAGACCTCTCAACCAATTGGGGACAAATTTCAACAGCATCAGGGACAAGTCAGGGAAAAACAGGGACAATCAGGGACAACTTTAAAATATTAGTGCTATTAACCTGATACATTGACAGAATCAGTGCATATGAATGAACACACATTTTCTGAAGTAAAATTGTAACTCTTAATTATTGGCAGTTGTCATGAAGTGCAATTCACCACCTTTCCTCCAAAAGTCACTAGTTGTAGGAGGGATTAAGAGGGACAGAGTTGAAATTTGGGTCGAAATCAGGGACGTCCGTGAAAGCCGGGGACAGTTGAGAGGTATACACAGGCCATGTTGCCTAACTGCCATTTTGCAGGACACAACTGCCCAGACGGTTGTGCCCCTCGCAGGTGTATGGGTGTTTAACCTCTTCTATTATGCTATCATCTTCCTGAAGTGGTCAGCAACTTATACGGTTTCTGTCAGTAGCAGAATTCACATACCAATGGGTGTGACTAAACACCGTATCAGGAACAATGCATAACACCCTGCAGGACACATTTAGATGATTGGTTCTATTAACCAAATACATTCACAGTCACAGAACATATGTATTCATTCACGTTTGTTAGGTACATGCTGCTTATGACTCATACATGTTGTCATCTGTCATTACCTGTATTCCGCCACCTGTTTACCTAATATCAGTAGTTCTGGCAGTGTTTCTTTGGACTTTGGTACATTCTGATACATAACTATGGACGTCCATGCTACTCGGGTACAGGGCACTGTGTAGGTCTCTCTGTATTCCCCGATGGTTTACAAACTATCCAGGAGATGTGCTCTTCAGGTTTGGGAGGCGTAGGCATATGCTATGCCCACATAGGGATATTAATGACTTCAACTGGGCGGGCCTACTACATCTCTGCCAACCAGCACCTGCACACTTAAGCCCATTAATGCATACCCATGGTCTACCTACCTGGCACCCCTCTACAGCAGTCATGACAAATACTTACTGCACTTGCAGCTGGGGTATGAGCACACCCCTACACATTGCCCACTCTCCCCATCTCGGGTCACATGTCATACGTTTCATCAACCCATGTATTATCACACTGGCACAACCTACTGTTTCTTGTACACCTACATCCTGCTCATATTAGTGTCGGCAGATTCTTTCATACCTTACTTTTTGGGGTCCCTCAAGGGACACCGTTATCCATGTTTAAAGTGTAGACCTTGCAGAACTCTCCCACTGCTCCTTTCCTACCGGTGTTTTGGACAGCGGCAGTGTATTGATCTGTATTGCTTGTCTGTATGTCTGTCCGGCCTAGCTGGAAGATGTGGGGGGTACAACGTTTCTTTATTGGACCGCCCAGTTGCAAATGCCCGGGCTGTAAATATGTTACCCATAATTGCTGTGAAGTAACCTATTTATGTGAATGTGTATATCTACACTGACATATAGTTTGTTTTGTGTGTATGTGTATATATCACTACCTGTTGTTTGTGTGTATCTATTTATCTATCTATATCCGTAGTATATCCTTGTGTGTGTATACACATGCGTATTGGTTTTATCCCTGCTTCAAAAGCATACTATTGCCTTAGTCATTCTGACACCGGCACTTCACTCCGGTGAACTTGTGCTCAGTATATTGCACGTTATGCAGTGGACAGAAGTCGCAGGTTTGTCATGTCTGGGGTGCCGCTGCTAGCTGGGTTCTGATAGTGTCATTCGACCTATTCCTCGTATGCACAGCCTATTATTCCTGCTACTGTGTTTGTTTCTGTACACATTCATATTACTACTGTTGATAGGATGTGTGTATGTGTTACTGTGACTGTACGTCGACAAATTGTTGTCATCATGTAGTTGTGTCTTTCTGCTTTTCCCGGTTTGGGGTTGACACAGCAGAACTCCGTTCCGCTCATGGGTGGCATATAGGTTTTACGTGCCGTGCTGCTGGACCTGACGCACAACGTCTGACAACGATCCGCCCATTCACGCATGTCTCCATGCAAACGATGCTCTATCTGGGAATCGCAACTACATACTAGCTAGGGTTACCACCTGTCCCACTTTGTGAGGTACAGTCCCGCTTTGGGCAGTTGTGTCCTGCGAAAAATTGACAAAATGGCAGGTGTCCTGAGATTATTGTACGAAAATATTTCCTACGTTTTCTTTCCTAGTTTCATAAAACAGTTATTTTTTCTCTGAAACACCTACATGTTATATGAAATAGCATAAGCAACTCAAATTCTACATGAATAAGCTTTTATTTTGGCAGATAGGTGAAGTTCTATCATTTGTACTGGTCATGGGTTTGTTTTGTCCTGGAAATCTGACATTTCTACAGAAAATGTCCCACTTTGAGCATTTGAAATGGTGGTAACCGTACTAGCTGACCTCCACGGGCCGCTCCATTGCACCCGGTGCAACATACGCTATCACTCCTGTGTCCATACTCGCATATCCATGGTTTCTCCTGCACACCTGTGTTGAGTTTCCCCACATAACAGACATTATTTACCTGATATCACAGCCATGACATACCTTTACACATTGCCCTCTAATGAGCGTTGGGGCCCTACACACATTTTGTACCACCTCATGTATTCACAGACTCACCATCCATTAATATTTGCACATACGTGCCTTTCCTGGTGTTATGCATTATGAACAATTTGCGTGTTACAACTGTAGGTGGTCGCAATATGTCCTACTGTCTGTTTATAATGTTGACATAGCACTTCAACTATGTTATGGCCACTGGTATAGCCCTGCCTCTGGTGTGGAGAGCGGTGCTCTACCAACACTTGTGCAGCTTTATGTGACATATGCTGCGAGCACTTCATAATTCCTAACTTGCTCTGGATTCCCTTCACAACCCTTAGGTTTGCTTTCGTCTTTCAGCGTTCCTAACATATCTCTCTCTCTCTCTCTCTCTCTATATATATATATATATAGATATATATAGATAGATAGATATGTAGCTATATAATTACATATTTCTGTTATGTCTGTGGATATTTATACACACATATATGTAGGTATATATATATGACAGTTACAGCTGTAGTAGACAACATACATTTGCTATGCTAATAGCTGCGTACACCCGCGCAGGCCCACTTGTATCTACGTATTCTGAGTTACATATGTTTACAGGCACATCTTTAGGATTACATGTGCCTTATTCCTTATGACAATACCACTTTGATGGAATCCGGTTAACGGACCCATGTGAACGCGGTCACCTTTACATGTATAACTGTTGGCTTTACAGCACAGAGGCATTCATTACACAATTAATATGTGCTATAGTCGTACTTGCACCAGGAATGGCTTTACGTTGGGCGGATGCTGTAAACGCTACACTATTGGTGTTCAGGCTCATTTATATGTATACCCGTGGTTCATAGCTACTCTGACATACACCTCACCGCTTCCCTTACACAGCAGGCATCCATTCACTTGCTGGGAAAACTGCAGTACTAAAATTTGGACATTCCCTGATTCCTACTGCTCTGGATCCATGCTGAGAGTCTACTCACTCCAAGGATATTCATAACCCCATACGCTTATAGTCCTCACACATATGCATGTTGGATTGTCAGGGTTTTCCTTTGCTGGTCCGGGTTTAGGCTAGGCCGAATGGTGACTAGCACTGCCTTGGCGCTGCTCAAAGATCAGACGTAGCACATGGCCAGAGTTAGTCCAGAGTTTCACAGTCTACCTGTGTTTACAGATGCAGGTGTTTGGGCACCTCTGACCACATTATTGGGTTAGCACTACATAATTTAGGGTGGGGAGTAGTTCCACTACATAATGAGGGTTGGCGGGTGGTTTCCCTTCCCATTTGACTATTTCATTCATTTATACATACAATGAATATTATTCTGGACATCTGTTATAAATTCACTGCAGGTATGCAATAGTCTAGTCAACAGCTGGGACAGTTGGTTGGTGTACTTCTGTGTACGGACCTCTCTGATACTCGGACCCGTGTCTACAGGAACAAGGATATGACAACTCAGGGACAGTCATGGACACTTCTACCATATTAGTACTATTAACTTGGAACCTGTTGACAGATTCGTAATACTACTAATTGTCTGCAGTTAAATGCATCTGTACCCTTCATTGTTGTGAGTAGTCATTCTCATTCAACACCTTTCCCCAAAGGGCACTGGCTTTGTGAGTTTAAGGGTCTGCACAGTTATTGTGCAAATGCTCTGACCATTGGTATCGTTGATATTGTCATATGTATGGGTTGTGCTGTATTCTGGGACTAGGGTTGGCACCTTTTCACATGGCCAAGATGGTACATTTTCAGAACACATCTGGTTTTACATGCCAACACATACCCATGGTCAGTACAACGGATAGAACTTTACTTATTTGCCGACATAAAAGCCTATTGTAGTGGTTTATTTGCTTATTCTGATTTTTGTAACATTTAGGTATTGTAGATACTGCAATAATTATTTTCTGCTACTTTTACATAACATATGGGACATAATTATGTCCTACAATCCCAGGACATTTGCCATTTGAAATGTCTTTTGTCAGGGCACAACTGTCCAACAATGTACTATCCCTCACAAAGCGGGACAGATGACAACCCTACTGCGGACACCAGATTTTTTGGGCCGACACATAGCCATGGTCACTGCAGGTTTAGAACGGTCATTTGTTTCTAGCTGTAAGCCTTCTACCTTTGGCACTTTTGTTGTTTGCCTGTTTCTTGTATGACTTACGTTTATTCTATCCTGACATGACCGCTTTAGGCAACTGTTACATGCAGTATGGTGCATAGTTATTCCCTACGGTCACATGACATTTGGCAGGTCACACCTACACACACATTACTTGTCCCTCACACAGTGGATCAGGGGTATCCTGTTTACATCAGTATCTTCATCACCCTTATACCATGTGCCACTTTGCGAATGTGTGCAATATATTCTCCCGCTTTTTCGTGTCGGGACACGTGCGTCACAGGCAGGTGTTTGATCCTGGGTGGTAGGTTATGCATGACCACTTAGGGCTGGACAGTGTCGTGCACCTCTAATGCACATTCCAACATGTGTCCAGATATCTACTGGACTTCATGTCTTCCTTTCTAATGTTTACACAGGTTACATATCCCATGAGGGATATCCAAAAATTGGACCGATCAACAAGGAAATAACAAACATCTTTTTGGCTATATGAAAATGTGCTGGGGGATTTACATGCCAGGGATACATAGTGTGCAATCCTGCAACTGCCTAGGGTGACACTACCTACCACATATGTGTAGTGGTCACTATGTGTAGCTGTGGCTGCACCAAACCAGTAGGCCAAGTATGGCTGGATTTGGTGGACGTTCAGGTACAGGAGCGGGTTGTGTGATGTGGAGGAGATGCTGGGTAGTCCATTATACATCCAGGTGTGTTGCATTTGTTATGGCCAGTTCCATCAGGACCAATCTGTGGGTATGTGCCAGTGACATGTCTATCGATGTGTATCGCACATTTCAATATTCATATGTTTGTGGGATTGTGTTCTACAGTATGGCCTGTCTGGTTGTATTACAGCTGTTTATACATGTGTTTGTGTTTCTTTCAGCTTCACCCGCTGCTCCCTCATACACCTCCAGTTCACCTATTCTGCATACGACACAGTATCGCCTTAGAGGATTGTACCATTACCCATCCCCCCACACACACAGATTCCTCACACCCCATAAATCACTGCTTTGGTTGTTGACCCATGACACGGCCAGAGTAACACACTGAATTCCCTACATGTGTCATGTACCTTTATGATTGTGTGGACTACCCTGCCATGTTTGCTTTCCACATGCTATGCCTCACACACATAGGTAGACGCCCATACTTAACTTTCATTACATGGTTGGTATACCCGAGTACTACCCGTTCAACTGTGACACATCCTGACAAGTTTGGCTTGTACCTCCGATTTCCGGATTTTGGCAGCCTGTTCTACTCATTGGTAGGATGCCACCTTTTCTTATGTCCAGGATGGGATATATTCCGTACACATATCCGACTGTACTAGACAAGACGTCCCCACTGTCGATGGTACGGATAATACTGTTCCTTTCGGTCTACGTGTTTCCTTATTGTTGCAGCTGTTTATATGCTCCTTCTGTTTTGTTTACATGCTTATTCTATTTCCTATCACATTTGGTATGTGAACTACAAACATACCTTTTGTATGTAACTATTACATGCCTTGTGGGATATGATTCAGGCATAGGGTCACTAGATATCTACATTTATTGTGTATTTTGTTATGGACACATCTGCCCAGCTGTGTACCCTCCCTCACATTATTGGTCAGCTGGTGACCCTCACCATTGGGCTGGACGTACCTACTGGTGGCTCGCTAACATATGATGCGTTTCACTTCCACTTGGTATAGCTATCTAAACGGCGTTGGACTACGGCCACACGGTCTTCCATGTCATTTGTTCGCGGGATAGGGACCCGTTATTCCCTGCCATGCATTTGTGTTTGCTTCTTCACTTTGTGTTCGCAGGATCTTTCTTGCATGCTTTGCATACGTTTCATTTTCCAGGGACACTGACAGATGTGATTACTATCTTGCAACTTGTTATATGCAAGCATTTTAGGTTGCACGTCGGCAGCTGCCATTTCCACGCCTTCGTGCGGCACTTCGACATGCCCTATGTACTCGTGCTCCTTTCCTGTGCACATGGCTGTGGCGGCAGCACTCCTTCATTAATATGCATTTGGCGCTACTGTGCCATCTTCACACTGCACTGTCGGCGCAAGCCTACCGCCATCCTTGCGCCGAGCTTCATGAATCCCGGAGTGTGTTTTTTTTTACAAGTTACAATGTATCTATTTTGTTTGCATATATTGTGTATCTGCAGGTGTTGTGTAGGAGTGCTGACCCCCTCACAATGCTGCTTAACATGTTTGTGCGAAGGAAAGTAAAAGAAGTAACTATTTATCTTTTTGCAAGTTACACTCTCTTTTTTGACTGCAGCCATAATGTGTATTTGCACAAAGCTGAGCAATGTGCAAATGAGACAGGCAAAGGCAAAAATACAATTATATGTTGCCATTTTTATTTGCTCCTCAACAAATGGTTCAGATCTAATCCTCGGATCTGATTTCACCACTTTCTCTTCATTCTAGAATCTAACTCTAGAGCTCCTCCCTTACTCATGATGCCTCTGACCACTGTGTTACCGCAGATCTTGTTTGCCGCTCTACAGTTTGGTTGGGAATGCAATCTGTCCATCTTGTTGTGGGTTTAGTGAATTTACAACTTATAGGATGGTCTCATGCAAACACATGATTGGTAACAAAGACATTGTCTCAAACTCAATGCCAAAAAAGTGCATCATTATCCCCTTTGGAGAAAATGATGTTCCCACAAATTACTAAATCAATAGCAATGTCTTAAGCATGCACTCAGTAGTGAGGGATCTGGCCACCAAGGTTGATAACAACCTAACATTTAACCATCACGTAGCCTCAGTAGTACAAAAGGCATACTATATGGCCCATTTCATAAGTGAGGGCATTGCATCCAGAAAAAAGAGGTCATAACCTCCTTGTTCTCCTTCCTTATCAGGCCAATAATCGAGTATACTTCTCTCTTTGGTATGACCTCATTAAGCACATGCAGCAGCTGGACAGACCACAGAGATTGCTGACTAGGAGAATCCAGGGTCTCAAACACCTCTCCTATGTAGATAGGCTACAGTCCCAGTCACTCTACTCCATCTCATGCATACAGCTATCTCTAACTCCACATTCTTGGAAATGCTGCATATCCACAAATCAAACACGACATGTGTAACTCACACTATGGACCTCAGCCTGGCCTGCGACATCAACAGAACTTGCTGGTGGGACACGTTTGTGTCTCAGAGGCTCCCACATCTGTGGAATAAGTACCTCTCTATCCCTGCTTAAGTGTAACCTGAATGATTGGATGGGAAACAGAAAATTTACCCCCACGATCCCACCTGTGCTCCTGCTTGACAGGACAACAGGTGCTGACTTTGGGAAACATGTTACTGCTATCACCCCATAGTTACTATCAGTGGCCAATATGCAGTGTACTACCCACATATTGGTTGTTGCCTAGGCATGTGTGTGTGTGTGTGTGTGTGTGTGTGTGTGTGTGTGTGTGTGTGTGTGTGTGTGTGTAGGAGACATGGGTTGAGAGTGTGCTCTGGATAATACTCGGGTTGCTAACTGTGATTGCTTGGCCTTGCTTTCACATGTATGGGTATGGCTTTGCACCCCAGCCTCTCAGGTATGTCACATCTGTTATCACTGTACAGTGGACGTTGTGATATATAGTAGGGACACCATATAAGAAATATGCCAAACCCACACCACATTGGCCACAGGTGTCACACACTCGCACCCACCCTCACACAGGATATGAGTTACAAGCACACACATGTCTGGGAGTAGAACCTCTACCTAACTAGTTTATTACAATACAGCACTACGCAGTTATAGTACACGCCATGGCAAGTACTGGCATACATCTTCCCCAAAGGTGCATTTCACAATGAATGATATCAGCAGGATTGCCAAAGTAGGCCATTTGAAATGTACTGTGTGTGACTAGCCTAAAATGCATTGCTCCCTACATAGACAGTGACACACACACACAAAACATCTACAACTGCCATGGGTGGGGATGTAACCCTAACACAGTTCTAAATCACACTACAGTAGTACACAATTATGGCATGCACTATGGAGATTACTGGGCTACAGCATTCCCAGAGGTGCATTTCTAGGTGGATGACATCAGCAGCCTTGCCTAAGTTAAGTATATGACTTGGAGGCAGTGTGAGTACCCTAAAAAGCATTACTCTCTACACAGACAAACACACACTTGCCATATCTGAGATTAGAACACCTACTTAACTACTTTATCACACTACAGCAGTACGCAGTTACAGGACGTGCTATGGAGATTACTGGGCTACAGCCTTCCCAGAGGTGTATTTCTAGGTGGATGACATCAGCAGCCTTGCCAGAGTTAAGTATTTGACTTGTAGGCAGTGTGAGTACCCTAAAAAGGATTGCTCTCTACAGAGACAGAGTCAGACAGACACACACACACACACACACACACACACACACACACACACACACACACACTTGCCATGTCTGGGATTAGAACACCTACCTAACTACTTTATCACACTACAGCAGTGCGCAGTTACAGGACATGCTACAGAGATTACTGGGCTACAACCTTCCCAGAGGTGTAGTTCTAGATGGATAACATCAGCAGCCTTGGGAAAGTTAAGTATATGACTTGTAGGTCATGTGAGTACCCTAAAAGGCATTGTTTTCTACACAGACAGACAGACACGCACACACACACTTGCCATGTCTGGGATTAGAACACCTACCTAACTATTTTATCACACTACAGCAGTAAGCAGTTACAAGACTCGCTAAGGAGATTACTGGGCTGCAACCTTCCCAAAGGTGTATTTCTAGGTGGATGACACCAGCAGCCTTGCCAAAGTTAAGTATATGACTTGTAGGCAGTGTGAGTACCCTAAAATGCATTGCTCTCTACACAAACAGACAGACAGACACAAACACTTGCCATGTCTGGGATTAGAACACCTACCTAACTATTTTATCACACTACAGCAGTATACAGGTATAGGACACACTATGGAGATTACTGTGCTGTAGCCTTCCCAGAGGTGTATTTCTAGGTGGATGACATAAGCAGCCTTGACAAAGTTAAGTATATGACTTGTAGGCAGTGTGAGTACCCTAAAATGCATTGCTTTCTACACAGACAGAGTCATACAGACACACACACACATTTGCCATGTCTGGGATTAGAACAGCTAACTAACTACTTTATCATACTACAGTAGTATGCCGTTACAGGATGCACTACAAACATTATTGGGCTACAACCTTTCCAGAGGTGTATTTCTAGGTGGATGACATCAGCAGCCTTACCAAAGTGAAGTACATGACTTGTAGGCAGTGTGAGTACCATAAAAAGCATTGCTCTCCATATGACAGAGTCAGACAGACACACACACTTGCTCTGTCCGGGATTAGAACACCTACCTAATTATTTTATCAAACTACAGCAATACACAGTGACAGGATACACTATGGAGATTACTGGGCTACACTCTTCCCAGAGGTGTAATTCTAAGTGGATGACATCAGCATCCTTGCCAAAGTTAAGTATATGACTTGTAGGCAGTGTGAGTACCCTAAAAAGCATTGCTCTCTACACAACAGAGGCAAACAGACATGCACACACACTTGACATGTTTGGGATTAGAACACCTGCCTTACTATTTTATCACACTACAGCAGTACACAGTTATAGGACACGCTACAGAGATTAATGGGTTACACTCTTCCCAGAGGTGTATTTCTAGGTGGATGACATCAGCAGCCTTGCCAAAGTTAAGTATATGACTTGTAGGCAGTGTGAGTACCCTAAAAAGCATTGCTCTCTACACAGACAGAGTCAGACAGACACACACACGCTCACACCCTTGCCATGTCTGCGAATAGAACACCTACCTAACTACTTTATCACACTACAGTAGTGCACAGTTAAAGGACGCACTATGGAGATTACTGTTTATTTATTTTTATTTTATTTAACATTTGTTGACCAGGATAGTCCGACTAGGTTCAACAGAGCCTGTTTTCAGTGGAGGCCCGGGGAGAAATGCTCCAGATGCATGTTTTTGGAATGTGAGAGGAAACCGGAGTACCCGGAGAAAACCCAAGCGAACACAGGGAGAACATGCAAACGCCACACAGAAGGCACCCCAGCCGAGAATCGAACCAGATAACCTCTTGCTGTGAGGTGACAACATTAACCGCTGCACCACTGCGCCACCCGTGGTGGGCTACATCCTTCCGAGATGTGAATTTCTAGGTGGATGACATCAGCGGCCTTGCTACAGGTCTCATTTATACCTGGTAGATTATATGCATTAAGTCTAATCTGCCAGAATAGTTCCAGCTCTTCGAGTTGCAATGGTGCAGGACCACCTCTAACATCGAGCTCTGGCTGGTCTATAACTAAAAATCTGAACTGATGTCCAGAAAATTCTGCCACATGTTTAGCTAGGGCAATGTCTTGTTTGTTCCTGCTAATGGCATATGAGTGTTCATACATATATCATGCATATAATCTACCAGGTATAAATGAGACCTGTAGTTTGAGCAGTGTGTTAAAGCTTAAAAGTCTAAAAAGATGAATTTAGGAAAATGTATTAATATAGAATGTCAGATTATTCTAATTAATTATTCATTTTTATATACATTTGGTTTTAACATGAATTAGATATAAACATATTTTAGATAGGAGAAGCTGTAAAGTGAATTGTTGATATATGTTTGATTTATTTATATTGAATGTTCACACTGAAATCTACTCTAGTATGGTTTTACTTGTATATGAGAAATGTTCTATACACAAGAAGGACACATATCGATATGTGTTATTTAGTATATATAAATAATATATATAGATATATAGTTTTTTTTATATCTACCATTTTTTATATCAACTATTACCATGACTATTAGTATTATTGGAATTTCCCTTTATTCTTAGATTTATTACTACCACTATTTGGTTGTGAATACTGTTTAGTATTTTTGCATAAGTATTTTACTATTGTCAGTGGATGGCTCTGTAATTAGAGAAGTTGGTTGCCTCTGTAAGTTAATTGATTAATCAACTAATTAACCCAGAGCAAAATGTATATATACTCACAATGTGATTACCTTTGTTGTCTGAAGAAGTTTGCTGACAGAGCAAATGAAAAGCGCTTAATCTTATTAAATCTTTTTGGCTTTTACTGGTCTGCATTGGTTTTGCTGCTACCCGACTTGTTTACCTGACACACACCCCCATGATGTCACCTACCTCCTAGGCTTGCACTGAGCTATTCCTACTCTTACACTGTTGGGACCTGACTCACATGCTGGGGAAAACTGGGATTCACTATCCTTCCCCTCATTTGCATAGGATTGCCTGCTAATGCATAGTTACATGTAGCACACTGAGCCCCCTCCCCTTTAGCAACCACTACTCACTGGCCAGGTTGTATTCTGCATGCCATTGATTTGCATGGCAAAATACTGATTTTAGTTAGAATGCTTATTTTAGGTTCATTTTATTATTTCCCCCCGATCCCATTTTCGCTCCGCAGTCCTACGCTTAAGCAGTCAAGATCGGTTAAAAAAAATAAAAGTTGATTTTTATATTTATTTTTTGTTTGCAATTCCAATGGCCTTATACTTGGCCATTGGCATGCTTACTACATGATATTCAGCCTTTACCTGGGGCTGTCACAGCTCCATTTGGATTTTGCAGAAATGTACTCGGTTACTAACTGAGTACATTTCTGCAGATAGCACTAGTCTTGCCCGGACTGTTGCAAGCTTCCTGGATTGCAAAATCACCTCATTTGCATGGATTTCACCTGCAAATGGGGTGATTTGCATACCAGGGCTTAGTACGTGCAAGATGAGTGCAGGGGCACTTGTGCACATCCCTGCAGGCTGTTCCTGGATCGCACGGCAGACATATTGCCTGCTTGAGCTCCCGCATCGATCTTGCACGCTGTGCAAGCTTTTGAAAATCCGGGGGAGGCTTCCATACTGGATCGGTCAAGGCCTCGGTTAACAACAACCACAGCCAGTACTCAGCCAACAGGGTGTTGGTGGAAATTGGGCCACTGTTGGCCAAAGGAGAAGAAGATGGGGAAGGTAGGCCCAGAGACAGGAAGACAGGAGGAAGGTTATGTTTATGGTAGTGAAGTAGGAACTTTGAATGTTGCCAGTATGACTGATATAGGAAGAGAGTTAGCTGATATGATGGAAAGAAAGAAGGTTGATATATTGTATGTACAAGAGACCAGATAGAGTAAGGCCAGGTGTATCACATTGTTCTATCATGGTGTGGATGGGAGGAGAAATGGGGTAGGGGTTATCCTGAAGGAACATTATGCCAAGAGTGTTTTGGAGGTAAAAAGTGTGTCAGATAGAGTGATGTTTATGAAGCTGGAAATTGATGGTGTGATGATGAATGTTGTTAGTGCATTTGCTCCAGAAGTTGGGTATGCAATGGGTGAGAAAGTAAAAGTTTGGAGTGAGTTGGATAAAGTGGTGGTGAGTGTACTCAGGAGTGAGAGATTGGTGATTGGAGTGGATTTCAATGGGCGTGTTGGTGATGAGAACCGAGAGGACGAGGAAGTGATGGGTATGTATGGTGTTAAGGAGAGGAATGCAGAAGGACAGATGGTACTGGATTTCACAAAAAGGATTGACATGGCAGTGGTGAATATGTATTTTAAGAAAAGGGAGGAGCATAGGTTGGCATACAAGAGTGGAGGAAGATGCACCCAGGTGGATTATATCCTATGTAGGATGGCCAGTCTGAAGGAGCTTGGAGACTGTTAAGTGGAGACAGAGGGAGGTGTAGTTAGGCAGCATAGGCTGGTGGTCTGTAAGATGATGTTGGTGATCAAGAAAAGGAGGAGGAGTGTTAGGGCAGTGCCAATGATCAAATGGTGGAAGTTGTAAAAGGTTGATTGTGAGGTGAAGTTCAGAGAAGAGTTAAGACAGGCACTGGGTAGCAGTGAAGAGTTACTGAATAGCTGGGTAACTACAGCAGAACTGGTAAGAGAGATAGCTAGAAAGGTGTTTAGTGTGACATCTGGACAGAGGAAGGAGGACAAGGAGACCTAGTGGTGGAATGAGGAAGTACAGGAGAGTATACAGAGAAAGAGGTAGGTGAAGAAGAAGTGGGATTGTCAGACAGATGAAAGTAGACAGCAGTATAAGGAGATGAGGCATATGGTGAAGAGAGAGGTGGCGAAGGCTAAGGATAAGGCATATGGAGATTTGTATGAAAGGTTGGACACTGAGGAGGGAGAAAAGGACCTGTACCGATTCGCTAGACAGTGGGACTGAGCTGGGAAAGATGTGCAGCAGGTAAAGGTGATAAAGGATAATGAGGAAAACATACTCACTAGCGAGGAGAGTGTGTTGAGCAGATGGAAGGAGTACTTTGAGGAGCTAATGAATGAAAAGAATGAGAGAGAGAGAAAGAGAAAGTTGGAAGATGAGGGGATAATGAATCATGAAGTGCAATGGATTAGCAAGGAGAAAGTAAGGACATCTATGAAGAGGATGAAGAATGGAAAGGCTGTTGTTTCAGATGACATACCTGTGGAAGCATGGAGGTGTTTATGAGAAATGGCAGTGGAATTTTTTAACCAGACTGTTTAATGAAATCTTGGAAAGTGAGAGAGTGCCTGAGGAGTGGAGAAGAAGTGTTGAGATACCATTTTTTAAGAATAAGGGTGATGTGTAGAGCTTTTTTAGTAACTACAGAGGGATAAAATTGATCTGTCACAGCATGAAGTTATGGGAAAGAGTAGTGGAAGCCAGGTTAAGAAGGGAGGTGATGATTAGTGAGCAGCAGTATGGTCTCATGCTGGGAAAGAGCACTACAGATGCAATGTTTGTCTGAGAGTGTTGATGGAGAAGTATAGAGAAGGTCAGAAGGAGTTGCATTGTGTCTTTGTGGACTTAGAGAAAGCATATGACAGGGTGCCTAGAGAGGAGTTATGGCATTGTATGAGGAAGTCGGGAGTGGTGGAAAATGTAAGAGTGATACAGGATATGTATGAGGGTAGTGTGACAATGGTGAGGTCTGCGTAAGGAGTGACAATTGTGTTTAAGGTGGAGGTGGGATTACATCAAGGATCAGCTCTGAACCCTTTCTTATTTGCAATGGTGATGGACAGGTTGACAGATGAGATCAGACAGGAGTCCCCATGGACTATGATGTTTACGGATGACATTGTAATCTGTAGTGAGAGTAAGGAACAGGCTGAGGAGACCCTGGAGAGGTGAAGATATGCTCTAGAGAGAAGAGGAATGAAGGTCAGCAGGACTAAGACATAATATATGTGTGTGAATGAGAGGGAGGATAGAGGAATGGTGAGGATGCAGGGAGTAAAGTAGGCAAAGACGGATGAGTTTAAATACATGGGATCAACAGTTCAGTGTAATGGTCACTGTGGAAGAGAGGTGAAGAAGATAGTACAGGCAGGGTGGAGTAGGTGGAGAAGAGTGCCAGGAGGGAGGGTAACAATAAGAGTGAAAATGAAGGTTTAAAAGATGGTAGTGAGACCAGATATGTTATATGGGTTGGAGACGGTGGCATTGGCAAAAAAGCAGGAGTCATAACTGGAGGTGGCAGAGATAAAGATGTTAAGATTTGCATTGGGTGTGATGAGGATGGACAGGATTAGGAAAGACTATATTAGAGGGTAAGCTCAGGTTGGACAGTTTGGAGACAAGGCCAGAGAGGCAAGATTGCATTGGTTTGGACATTTGCTGAGGATGGATGCTTGGTATATTGGGAAAAAATGCTAAGGATTGAGCTGCCTGGTAAGTGGAAAAGAGGAATGCCTAAGATAAAGTTTGTTGATGTGGTGAAAGTGGATATGCAGGTGGTTGGTGTGACAGAGCAAGATGCAGATTACAGAAAGAAATAGAAACAGATGATCTGCTGTGGTGACCCCTAACAGAAACAGCTGAAAGAAGGGGTATTTTTATTTAAAATTTGTTTACCAGGAAAGTCCAATTTGGAACAAAGCCAATTTTCAGCAGAGGCCTGGGGAGAAACACTTCTGACACATATCTTTGTAGCATGGGAGGAAATGAGTACCAGGCGGAAACCCACACGAATGCAGGGAGGACATGCAGACTCTGCACAGAGTCTGGTGGCAATCTAACTGGAAAACTTCTTGCTGTGAGTCAACAATACTACTACTGCTGCACCACTGCACTGTCCAAGCTGAGAAGATTGCCATTTTCATATAGTCATGCATCTAGCAAGAAGGTCTTGCTTAAAACATTCACCTTTGATCAATATAATACACCAACACCCTACAATACAATCTCAAGTTGCATTGTTTCAAGGGATCCTCATTTTTGCAAAATTATATTTTCTTTCAGCACAAGATGGAAGATCAAATGATACATTCAACTCAATGTAAAATATCTTACTTTTTTCTATATAATTTTTCTTCCTGTTGCCTGACAACCATCAGCCCTCCCATACTATTACCAGCTTTATCATTCCTCACTGGTGAAAGTAAGATTAACAGCTGTCATACAAGACATCAGGTGTTTTGTTGGGTATGGCCCCTGCCCACACCTTTGGTAGAGAGATATGTAATCCCTATCACCTTAGGGACCAATATACATTCCCTTGTGAGGGCATGTTTCTATGACTCTACAGTGAAGACAACCACCAAGTTTCAGCTTGTTGAACTAAATGTATAACCCAAAGATATAACTGCCTCTGTCACCCCCTCCTCCGAAGCACCATACCAACCTCTAAATGACTTCATCCACCCAAAAGGAAAGGAAAGCCAATTTTCCTGCATCAGCTCCAACAAATGTTTGAGCTGCTGATTGACTCTAGATGCCCTACATCATTGAAATTATTTAATATGTCCATATTTATATAGTTCAGAAGAGGCAACTGATTACCAAGATCGTTTGGAGCCTAGTGATAAGGGACTGAGGAGCCTAACCAAGGGTGAGTTTACTATTACACTTCTAATTGTCTAAATTAGATTTAAAGAAAGAAACAGATTTATTTTATTTATTTAAAGATGTTAAAATGTGTAGACCACTTATCACAATGCAGCAGTTTGTGTCTCAGTCCAATTTAAAATAAGAATAAACAAAAACAAATTTGTAAACAGTTCCATAGTGAAAGATGACCACAAAACAACATGAACTGGCAAAAACAAGATACACAATTATTATATTCACTATGTATGCAATATTATAAGTTCATATGTTCTAGGTGTGTACCAGGCTAATAGCCCTGGAGCCTTTACAAGCCTAGCCCATAGAAGTGCCCTGGCATCGTGCTGTCCAATGTTAGTTCCCAGTGCCTCTATAAAGCAGAGCCACTGGAGTGATCCCCGGGGTGAACTTTCTATTTCCTCTCCACTAATCAAAATTTCTCGTGAAGAGGGCCAGTGAGATGCTCTGCTAGACATGTATGGGAAGTCTATTTCAGAGCATGGGCAGTCTCTGGGTTATGAACCTATCCCTCCAGCATGTTCTGTTAATTGTGGTAATGAGGTTGAGGTCTCTGGAGTGTATGGTGCAGAAGGATTGGGGTTTCTTTATATGTAGCATTTCTAACAGAACTAGGAGCAAATTATAGAGGAGCTCTACCTTCCTTGTTCTGGATGATATTATATTAGTGATTACTTGTTTAAATTAAAAAATATTTTCTTATAACAGTTGATATGTGGTGGTTAATGGAGAATTCATTGTCTACAAATGTGTCTAGATGTCTGATAAAACAGTTATTTTGTGTGTGGGTTGTGTCATTTATGTGGTAGTTAGTGGGATGATCTTGTTTGCCAAAGAGCACAATTTCTAGCACTAAGCTTTTGCCCATGTTCCAAGTACCATGAATTTGTACGACTTAAATACTTTTGGAAGATATTGTTCTCATTTTGGGTGATAATGACAACTTAAAGTTTTCAGTCATCAGCAGACTTGGCCAGCCTGAGGCTTTCTATGTCAGCCTTGACCTCACTGAAGCACACCGATGAGTAATAGTTCTAGAATGGTCCCTTAGAGATGCCATTGTATAAGGCTTTTTTTCAGAGGAATAACACATAACCTAGTAAAATAGGTTCTTCCCATGAAGCAGGTCACTAGCCAATCATTTGTACAGATGGCTAATTTTTAGTTGCATTAGCTTATCAATGATAGCAGAATGTTGGATGGTACCAAGGGTCTTTGACAAGTCCAGGTAAATGGCATGTTTGACTTTGCCTTCATCTAATGCCACAGTGGAATTTTCACAGACGTCAACCAAGTTTAGTAGGCAAGATTTACATTTCACAAAGCCATATTGGTTAGAGATGATGGACTGCACTCTGCCAATATGTTTATTTATAAATTCTATGATGATGTACTCCATTCATGTGCATATGAAGTTGTGATGCTAATCCGTGTATAGATCCAAACGTGAGCAGTTGGACTTGTAGAAGGGGATCATTACAGCTGTTCTCCAGGATTCAGGAATGTAAGAGTGGAAAGACTGAACTTAAGGGAGTCAGCAATACAATGTTTCATTCTATTTTGGAAACTGCATTTAATATTTACTCTCTGGGAATAGTAAGGTGGATGCTGCTCTGATGGTGTAAGAGAGAAAGCATGGAGGGGTAGAAGGGAGCATATCCTCTGGGTTTGAGTGGGTAGTGCCATTAGATGGCAGCTCAGTGCAATGCTAAGTATTGTTCTTCAAAGTTCTGACCAAAATGAAGAAGGCTTTGTGGTTATCACTGGAGGTGGCAGCAAAAATCAGTGCATATTTGACTGTGCTAGTTTTAACCTTTTGCCTTAGGTCCTTATTTATTTTTCTGAGTACTGTTCAGAGTGTTGAAATATGAAGAGCTTTTTTTCTTTTCAGAATGGTCCAATGGCTACTTTCCTTACAACCACTTGACCCATTCATTCCTCCATCAGATTCCTTTGGTCAAATCATTCCCTGGTGCAGGTGAGAGTCGAGTGATAGAGTGTGTGCCAGTCTGCAGATCCTGCAGATTGTATTACTTACACCCTCTTGGCAGCCTGGTAGCCCTGCTTTAGCTACCTCAAGAGGTGCAGGAGCTGTATGTACACTTTTGCAGATGCTTAATCTCTTGACCAAGCATCATATGCTTGGAAGTATGGGTATACTAGACGCTGTTATGATCTACCTGCATTTCTACAGATGTCACCACTGCAATGAGTCGAGCTGCCTCCTTCCTCTTTGAATGGTTAAGCTGGGAATGGCTGTTCAATACTATCCTCCCCCACCTCATCCTTCCAGTGCCCATAACACTAGTTGAACATGTCTTCTGGGGTGCAGTCAAAGCTTCATCCCCCTCTTCCACAGAACTGGATCAGGATTTTTTTTATTTTTGTTCTAGAGCTTGTTTATGCTGGGGTTCCACCACATTGGTTTGTTTCTGATCTTGGCATTATATTTGTGATGAATGGAAACAAAGGTGCTAATGAAGGAGCTTTGCAGGAAGTAAATATCAGTGGTGGACTGCTCATGTGGTAGGAATTCTGAGTTTCACAAAATCTGTAGCTAGCATGAAGAAGTTTGCCTTGGTGAACTCTCTAATGACAATGGGATTCAAGGGCATTTTTGGTGACAACTTCTGGTGTGGTGCATAATGGTGCTATATTTGTGAGAAACAGGTCAAGGAATTAGTCTATGAAGTCGTCATTGACAATATCCAGGAATCATTGTACACATGTACTTTTGGTGGTGTACGTTAGCCAGTTAGTGGCTAGATAGTTGAAATTATTCAAGGTGACTGTATTGAGTTCCATGGTTAGGGATTCTAATTTATGAAGGAGGTCTTCATGAGCAGCAGTCATCATGGCAGGGGTTATTTAGTCAGTCATGATATAAATTATGTTTGTACTTGCAGTTGCCAAGACATGCACAAATTCTATGCCTTCCCTAGAAGAAATATATGTGAGGTGATGGAATTACAAATAAAAACTGACACAAACCAATCTGAGGTAAAGCCATTCTCATATTAGGATCTATTTGAGTTGTAGACCATAAAGCTTAATATAGATGGAGTGTTATCACCACAATGAAACTGTGTTTTCATAAATTTTAAGATGTCTGTGATTTCAAGAGGCAGAAAGACCTTGAGGACAGGCATCTAACTGTTTAAACTTCCAGGATTCAGTAGGGTCACTCTGGCATAAACCTGATTTGGATTTGATAGGTTTGCAGACCTAAAAACAGACACTATGGGGCAGAAAATATTTTAACCAATATGTGGAAGCCCTGTAAGAGATGTGTAGCCCATCCCTAATAAAGTATATAGGACTTTCAACCACCCACTCAAGGCTGACATACACTGGGTTCCCTTGGAATGGCACAAAGCTTAGCTCCCCTTCATCATCTTACTCATATTTGCTACACAAACCATACATATGACATTAGTAAAAACCCTTTCCCTAACAGTGCCACGAATCAGTACAAAAGGTCACAGGTCACACACACCTATCAGGCAAAATACTGCCTTTTTCCTTTTAACTAACCCTAAACTGCAAACACTCACACATACACACTGCCTACTACCTCTGTCTTGTACCTGTTTACAATCACTACCTTTTCAGTCAAAAATTAATTTTTCTGCACACTCTTTCCACCCTATACTGTGTGAAGATTTAATTAAATCAAATGTGATTCACACAAATGTGCAGCCACTCATTTGTGATGTTGCTCAATTTTTATCATACGTGTGCAGCTCATTTGTATTGACAACCAAATGAACGACAACCATATAGACATATATCTATCTATACATATATATATATATATATATATATATATATATGGGTCTACTTTACATGATCGACATCTCAAATGATCGACTTTCATATGGCCAAGACCATATGATCGAACATTTGAAACATCGATCATGTAAAAAAAAAATACAACCAACAAAAAAACTAAATGTGTCTAGAAGGAGGGCAAGCCCCCTTGCACCCTCCACATGGGGGGCTGTGCCCCCACACCCCCTGCTACTTAAATATTCCAACTCTGAGATCACACCAAATTGTGGAAATGGGAAATCTTCCCGCTCCATTCTGTATGGAGATCTCTTCAGTAGGGAAGGGATAAAACTATAATCCCAGCTGTACAGCATTCCTGTACAGTGACTGCCCATAACATTTGAGTTTTTGGGTTTTTGGTGGTGTACATTTGATGAATCAGTGTTCACTTTTGTGAACATTCGATCTTCCATTAGGGATCCATATATACATACATATCTACTTAGAGCTAAAAATAAAGATTTTATATCTGTCTACCTATAAAGATACACCTAGAGATCTATATCTATCTATCTATCTAGCTATAGATAACTAACTAGATTATACATACTTACATCAGTTTCAAACAACGGAGTACCATTCCATTGATTAATGCACAGACTATTATGTAGGCCACTGTTTTTCTTATTAGGCATCTCCTTAAAACAGCTGTGATACAAGTGAATTTCTTTTGCCATGTTATTTGAAGGGGATCAGACCTTCCTTGCACAACTAACAAGTGGATTGTGTCCCCCAGACTTCTGTAGCTTTGAATATACTTGTTTTGAAAATGTATAACATTGTAAAAAAGGAGATATTACCTAATCCCCAATAAAATGTAATCCTACTCTTCCTAAACTGTTTTTCAGTTAACTCACCGACTGTATAAATGACACGTAATGCACCTTTCATCACATCACTTGTTTCCATAAACACACATACATGCATGTGTGTGTGTGTGTGTGTGTGTGTGTGTGTGTGTGTGTGTGTGTGTGCGCGCGCGTGTGTGTGTGTGTGTGTGTGTGTGTGTGTGTGCAGATTTATTAATTATTTATTTATTTTATTTTACATTTGTTTACCAGAGTGGTCTGACTGGGGCAGTGCCCATTTTCAGCAGATGCCTGGGGAGAAAAGCTCCAGCCTAAGCTTACATACAAAGTCATCACCTCAAGTAATAGAAATTATAGAGAACAAAAATGAGCGTTAGCACATTTACAGGATAAAAATTTAAAAAACATATATATATTTATATATATATATTTGTATACACACACACATATAGTATCAAATAGAACAATACTTTAAACACTTGAATATAGACAAACATATGGTTGAACTTATATATGTTGAGGAACATAATATTAGTTAGGAAATTAAGTAGGGAGAATCACTTAGGCAAAGTAGTGCATAGTTAATAATACTTCTGTGGTGACAGTAGCAGCTAGGAATGCAGCTACTTATAGAGAAGTAGTGTAGTTAGAAGGGATATATTAGCAGAGATAGTACGTAAAGCCAAATTGTATATGTAGTGCTAAGTTAATAATTGACCTGGAGTGTTACATGTGCAAACCCAGGATTCAAATAAGTGTCTTTTGAGAGATATTTTGAAATGATTAAGATTGCTTATGGATCTAATGTTATATGGAAGGGTATTCCAATTTTTGGCAACAAAGTTAGAGTAAAGAGAGTTGCCTGATACTTTGGTTACTCGGAGTAAGTCTTTTTTAGATGATCGAAGATTACGAAAGTTAGGACAGGGTTGTAAAAGATTTTTTAGGGAAGGTACATTGTCAAGATTGCACATTATTTTGTGAGCCATTATTAATTGGTTATAGTTAATAACATGAGGTAATTCCAACCAAGAAATATTTCTGAGGCATTGACAGTGATGGGCTGAATGTGTGGAATCTGTTGCACATTTGGCAATCTTATCTTAACATGATTCTAATTTACTTAGTTCTGACTTTTTGAGGTTGGTAAGTATGGGGTATGCATATAAGAGTGAGGAGAGAAGGTGGGTTCTAGCTATGGATATTCTTGCAGCATCTGGTAAGAATTTTTTGTTTCTATACATCTATACTAGATGAAACTGTCATAAACAACAGAACTATAACCTACTAGTTTCCGTTCCTCCACATCTCTAAATATGCAGTAACGCTATCTCTTGAGGTCTCACAGCAGAGGGCATGCACAATGATAAATGCTGAAACTAAATCAAATGACAGAAATAGTTATTGTATTTCAGACTGATATGAGATCACTTGAAAATTTCTTCAGCTATTATTACTGTGATGGAAAATAACCTGTGCTATAATGGCACAGATTGCACTTTTTTTGCAATTCCATAGTTGTAAAATACTGGCTAAGGAAACTACTCCCCAAAACAGCTCACAATGACCTTTATTAATGACTTATTTTGATCCAAATCAATTAATTGATTCACAACAGGCCAATAATTAAGAAAACACAGGGCAGTTGCAAAAATCAGGGTGTGGGATGAGAAGCTTAACTATGATAATGTAGCTGAATTGCAGGATGCAAGAAGACAGAAAGCGTCAGACAAAAAGGACTGAGATCCTGAAAATAAACCTTTTGACTTAATATACTTGGAGCTGTAGAAAATGAATCAAGCTTATGGCAAAATGATTTGTGTTAACCCAAGGGTGTTAGGTGTAAAAATTAGCATGGACTGAGATGCAGAATATGCTTTGCCTGAAATTTCTAAACATGAATATAGATGATAATGATGGTATATTTTATCATATCAGAATTATTATGTATTCATGTAATGGCTGCCATGGAACTCACCTCAACATCAAAACCTGAAAGGTGAATTTTTCAACATCTGTTTTGAGAAAACACATCACTAATGATTGCTTATGACTAAAGACCTGATCATAATATTTTGTAATAGATGTGGGGGTTTTGCTGTTATGTGACAATACCTCTTAGGCTGTGTGACATTTTTTTTAAAGCTGTTGGTTAATTAGAGGTGTGCTTCCCTTCTCACTGCCTGTTGTGTGGCAGTAGAAAGTATAACTGGTTTTTGTAACTGTTAATTTCCAGTGGTGTTCCCATATGATTACATTGTCTTTGACAATATGAGATGCACTAACAGAGTTTAAAACAGCTAGTTGGGTTCCAGAGTTGTTCCTATGGACCTGCTGTCTCTGTGTCAGCATGAAGTGTGATAACAGTTTTGAAGCTATTAATGGTGTTTGCTGTCATTCTCACATGTCTGGTGGTGTGAATTTAATCTTCTTTTATGACATAGTGGAACGTTGCTTGGACTGTAGTACATAGGGTCCTGGGTTCAAGTCTTACTAGTGAAATGCATGGTGGTAACACAACATTTAGCATAGTCATACCCTTCGGGAAAAACAAGGTTACCCCTAGCTACCAAATAGGTGGCAATCCACTGAGTACAGAAGAAGTTATCAGGGACCTGGGGACCCAGGTTGATAGTAGTCTGTCATTCGACACCCATGTAGCTAAAGTAGTTAGGAAGACCTTCTACATTGCCCACCTTATCATGAAGGGATTCTCATCTAGATCAAGGGAGGTCATAGTCTCCCTATACTCATCACTCATCAGACCAATGATTGAGTACAATGCCCCATTCGGAATGTATCTGACCCGACACTTGCAGCAGCTGGAGAGGCCACAAAGTTCCTCACCAAAAGGATAAAGGGTCTCAAACATCTGTCCTATGCTGCCCGACTGAAAGAACTCCAGCTCTATTCAGTCGCTTACCGCTTGCTCAGAGGCGACCTTTGCCTAACATACAAGGCCATGTCAAACCCAGATTTGATGAATATGCTTCACCTCAAAAAATCTAGATCCGTCAGAGCCACAAGGGCGGGAGACTTAAACCTCGACACGGCTATTAATAGGACGTGCTGGAGGGATAGATTCATCACCCAAAGACTCCCTATGCTGTGGAATAAAATCCCGGTATATGTGAGGCAGAGCACCTCGCTGGCCTTGTTCAAGAGAAATCTTGACCAATGGATGGGAGATCGCAGATATACCCCAGGGATTACCTCAGTGTCACTGCTCAACAGAGGCACAGCAAAATAATGGGTATAGTTCCCCATACTAAAGGGGTGGCGTAAGCCACAAAACTATGGGCTAGGCTTGTAAATGCCCTCGGGCAGATAGCCTAGTATGAACCTATGAACCTATGAACTAATATGAGAACATAGGAGATTACTAGGCTAATAGCTCTGGGGCCCTTGCAAGAATAGCCAAGAGTTTATCCCCAAAAAAGAAACCTCAATCAGCACCTGTTGCCCCTGTCAATAAGGGACACAGGTGGAAACTCTGGGGCAAATTTGTGGTTACCTACCCACTCATCAATGCTGCACTTGAAGAGGGTCAGCAGCATACTTTGTTTGACATGTATGAGGAGTCTATTCTAGTGATGGGGCAGCCTCTGGGAGGCAAACCTGTCTCACAACCAGGTTTTGTTAATGTCATATATTAGATTTAAGCCTCTCAATCGGGTACTAAGTGAGGTAATAGACTTATGGCTATAGGGCATCTCTAGTAGAGCAGGGTCTGAGATTGCCTTGTAGGTGAGACACAGATCACCTCTGAGCAATCTGTATGCTATAGAGTAGAGTGATAGTGATTTGAGCCTGTACACATAGAGCAGGTGTTGCAGACCATGGATTCTCTTTGTGAGGTATTTCTGTGGCCTTTCCACTCAGTACAGGTGTTTGGAGAGGTACCTACCAAATGGGGCATTGTACTCAATTATTGGCCTAATGAGGGAGAAGTACAGAGAGGTAATAACCTCCTTTTTTCTGGATGCAGTCTTTTTACTTATGAGATGAACCAAGTAAAAGGCTTTTCTGACCACTGGTCAAATGTGAGATTGTTGTCGACTTCTGTACCCAGGTCTCTCTCCACAGGTTGTGTGCTCAGAGGGTTGCCTTTAATGTGGTAATCAGTAGGGGCCATGTTTTTGCTGAATGGTATGGTAATACATTTTTTTTGCATTTAACTTAATGCCATGACTTTGGCACCAGGCATTTGTTGCTGTGAGACCCTCTTGAAGTATGTTAACATCATTTGGTGAGTCAATGGCAGCACCTAACTTATGGTCATCCACAAACTTGGTCAGCCAAAGGCCTTTTGTCTTTGTTAGGCCCTCTGAGAAGTAGATGCCAAACAATAGGGGTCCCAGGACATATCCCTAGGGGACACGACTACTGACAGGTCTGCTATTGGAGGTGGTGGCACCTATTTTGACCTTGTGGGTCCTGTGAGTGAGACAGTTGGCCACCCACCTGATGAGATAGGGATTTACTCCACATTGTGTTAGCTTTTCGATGATGCCTGAGTGGGAGATTGTGTCAAAGGCTTTGGCCAAGTCAAGGTAAGCTGTATGTACTGACTTTCCCTCATCCAGTGCCTTGGTGACAGTCTCAAAAAAGTCAACCAGGTTCAACAGGCAAGACCTGCCTTTGACGAATTCGAACTGCGTGGGGTGAAGTGCTTGGAGATTGCCTATGTCCTTGTTTATAAGGTCCATAATAATAATACGCTCCATGACCTTACGGATCAGACTTGTCAAGCTAATGGGGTGATAGTTTCTAGGGTCAGTAGTGGCACCACCTTTGTGCAAAGGAATGACAATGGCAGTTCTCCACTCTGCTGGAATGAAGCCTGTACTTCAGCTATGGTTGAATAGGGTGCTCAATGGCATGGCCAATTCTTGCTGGAGCTGTTGCAGAATACAGCCTGAGATACTATCAGGTCCCATGGAAGCTGTGTTCTTTGCCTTGGATAATAGGACCTTTAACACTTGATCTATGGAGATGTGAGGTGCGGGGCAAGTATCCTGAATGTCAAATAGGCCTTTGGGGGGACAAGGGGTTGAAGTTTGCTCTGAACCTATCTGCAGGCAGGTTGGCTGTTATATGAATATGCATACTGACATGGACAACAACAAAGTTTATTTACATTGCTACTTAATAGAAGTCATATTGACTAACAATTATTTTAGGCTTAACGGGAAGTATTATCAACAAATTAAGGGCGTAGCTATGGGAGCTACTGTAGCCCCCACATACACTAGCTTAGTGCTTGGTTGGTGAGAAAGGGAAATACGACAAGCAAGTTCTATTTATGCAAATGTGGTGTTTTATACATGTTTGTTGATTTATTTTTTTATTGTCAGAAAACAATGTGATTATGAAGAATTTTGTACCACTATAAATCTGAGTACTAGCTTTCTTCAATTTACCTCTGGTGAGAAGGGACATCTTATTCCATTTATACATATAACACTGAAATGGAATATAGATAAGACTAAATCTGAGAGTTGCAGTCATAGAAAGAATACTTTAATAGTTATTTACATTTTTACAGTAACCATCTTATGTTTATTAAAAGAAATATACCCAGAGGACAATAATTAAGGGTGTCTCGTATGATGAGTGAAGATGAGTTTTTAATGAAGAAGTGGAATATATTGCTTCCCTTTTTGTAAATAGAGGATAAAGTGCAAGAGATTAAAAGGGTATAATGGAGAAAATAAAACGATTGATATAACGGGCAAGAAATTGGTGTTAGCGGAAAGAATTAGTGTGGACTTGAAGGTTCCAAAATGAAAAAGAAAGGGCAAGATTTTGCAGGGTATTTCAGTCGACACTATTTTTTGGACATGTCAGTTGATACTTTTTGAGTAAAACAAATAATATAAAAGAAGTGGAAAATCATTTCTGGTAATCAAGATTTTAAAGACATTTTTGGTGATGGTCCCCCTTTTTCTCTATAAAAAGGATAGCTGTATTAAGCATATGTTAGAACATGACGCAACTAAAATAACACCCCCCCCAAAACTGATAAGCACCCACAGACATATAACTGCAATGAGTGTAATATATGTAGATTTACATATGAAGGGTCTTATGTTTGTTTGAGGTACATTTGCTTATGTTATAAAAATACAAGGGAGAGTTCATTGTGGTACAACAGTTCTGAACCTGTCCTCACTAAGATTCAATAATTGTTGTGTTTTAAAGATGGAAGAGTCATTACAGAAGATGACAAATGCATTTGAAAACGAGCAATGAATGAAAAGAAATTAGCTGCTAGTCCAAATTCCATGTTAATAAGTTGGTATCTTGTACTTTTATACATTAGTAAAAGGTGTGCTATATAACTGACAATGTTTTGATGTTGTCTAAAATACTGCAGAGTCAGTGGTTTACATCCATAGTGCCAGTGCTTAAAGAAGGCAATCCAGGAAATATTTGCCTTTGTAGATATTTTCAGGTCAATAAAAAATGTGTGAGTAAGGATAACAGTATCCCTTACCAATAAGTGAAGATATTTCCATGGTAAAACCTCATTAGTTCAGCACACCACAAATGTTGACAGCAAGCTAGTTGACTGCAAAAGGTCAGCATATGCAAAAGGTTGACACTTTTGCTAGATCGACTTGTTCTAGGTCGGCAATCACCAGGTAGGGGAATATTCCCTTTTCTTAGAGTTTGTGCAATCTCACAGTTTTATATATATATATATATATATATATATATATATATATATATATATATATATATGTATGGATTCACTTCAGAAGCTCGAAATACTGAAATATCGAATTTCAGTATTTCGAGCACAGAAAGTCGAATCCTGAGAACAGCAAAAGTTCAGAAGCACAAAATTCAATACCTCGAATACCGGAGGTTTTGAATTTCGCGCTTCGGAACTTTTGCTGTGGTTATGAATTCAGGTAAGTGTGTGTGGGTTAAGGGTTTTTGGTAGGGACTGTGGTGTGTGTCAGTGTGTTTTGCTGCTGTGATGTGTGTGTGCAATCAGAATGTAGCTTGTGTGGTGGTGTTTTGTGTGTGTTTGTATGTAGTGTGACCTCGGAGTGAGAATATTTAAGTAGGGGGGTATGGGGGGGTGCAGCTTGTCTTTCATTTACAGTGAGATTGAAATAATAATGTTTAAACACAATACTTTGGTTACTATGTAAATCACATAGTACCAATTCCTCAAACAATTTTACTTTTGAATTATAATGTGGATTAAAGGAAGATTTCTTAACCTTAAAACCAGAGTGTAATACCTTACTAGTATCATCCCTAGCATTAAAAAAATGCTTCAAATTCAAAACTCTGCAAAATTGTTTGACATCCATGCATATATCATAATATGAAACAAAATTAGATGGCACATAATTCAATCCTTTATTAAGCACACATTTTTGGAAATGAAGTCACAGGTTTACTGGATGAAATTCTCTCCATTTTTGTAAATTCTGAATAGGGTATTTTGATGTATTATGTACATATATATATATATATATATATATATATATATATATATATATGTGTGTGTATATTTTGCCATGTATATGGTGTCATGCATTTAACAATTTGCTTGTTTGTTCATTTATATGCTACAATGGGTCAGATAAAATGCAATGGGAATTGAAAAGTACAAGGGCTCAACCTTAATGTATTTAGAATAAGTGTATGTATATATACACACATATTCTTTTAAGATAAAAAAAAAAATTATATACATTTTTTTTATATTTCTTTTGTTGCTTGTGGCTTTAAATGGCCATGTATAAAAGTTTATAGAGTTTATTGTAATGAGCCACTCTAATAAGCCTTAAGACTGAATAGTCACATTACCAATTGGATAATGATATTGCACAGTAATAATTGGACACCCTTTTAAGGGCTTTTCGGTAGTTGATAATTATTAAGCTGGTGGTGGCAGTAATTACTACCGTATAGTCTGGGTAAAGGGGCACAGTTGGAGAATCTGTGTCAGCCTTTCCCAGCAGTGTCTGTGAAGTTGTATAAATACTTATCTCAAAGTGTGGGTGTGTGTGTGTGTGTGTGTGTGTGTGTGTGTGTGTGTGTGTGTGTGTGTGTCAGCTACCTGGACAGGGACACGAAGCACTGGTGGGACAGAGAGGGCACTGGAGGTTATCTTGCCAGCTAGGCTGAGATCTGGACCCTATAGCTGTGCCAGTGGGGAGTCTTACTGGGTACCTGGAGAGCAAGGGAGCAACCAGCCCCAGACTGACTGTGATCTCTGTGTGCACAAGTGAAATTGTACTTTACTGTGTGTATTAGTTATCCTTTCCTCTTCTATGTGATGACCTCCCTGGTGTTAGTGGTGAGGACTGAGGCTCCTTAATTGCTGGGCCAGGGCACGGTCGTCACACAGGTATATATGTTACATTTATCTTCCTGCACATTTGTTCATATAATACAGGTTCCACACCTACCCTGACATTACTACTGATACAATTTGTGTCCTTTGGTTACTGTCTCTGTCTGATGCTATTTGTACACAGCCATTACATGGGGAAGTAAAGCTTGCAGACATTGGCTGGCATGAGTTTTAATATCTGCATGTGCTTAGACTGTAAAGTGTTCTCCGCTGGTGATTGTGTGTGCTGTCTATTGCCTCTTAGCTGGTGAGCGTATGTGCTATCCTTTGCCTCTTAATTGCTGACTGTATGCGATAATATTTGAGTCTTAGGTGGTGAGTGCATGTGCTATCCTTTACATCTTAGCCAGGACAAGGGCATATTGTGCATGCCTATGTCTGCTGGCTCTCTCTGCAGTTGGGGGTTCTCCCTCAGAATCCTCGTCTGTATGTGCTGGAAATGCTGGCACTCCCTGTGGACCAGGAATGTATGTTCCTGGCCCTTGCTGTCCTTGTTGCAGCTGCTTCCTCAAGAAGATATTGTGCAACATAGCACAGACTGTGAGAATTTTTGGGCAGACATCTGGGTCATACTATAGGGCAACCCTTGATAAACACACACTCTATGATGTTTCTAGTTTGAGCGTGGGCATCATTGTATCCTTCTTCAGTGGGTGTGGGTGTGTGTGCATTTCTGATGGGTGTCATGAGCTATAGTTCCAGTGCAGAACCTGCATCACCCAGTAGATGGCCTTGTGGAAAATCAGCCCTAGCAAACCTTGTGTAAAGCTGGTAGATGTGCTGTATATGTGAGTCAAGGTAACTGTCTGGGTTGACTGCACACACACTGAGGATGGTCCCTCAGGCATTACAGACAACCTGACAGTTGCCTGAATGGAATCCCTTTCTGTTGATGTATTTTCTTCCCTGTTCACAAGGTGGGGGCTTTTATTTCTATATGAGTGCAGTCTATGGCCCACAAAAGCTCAGGGACGTGTGCTACAGCATAAATTCCTGCATTGTTCTTGTTCTCTCATCTGGGGTACGGGGAAAGGAGATGTATTCTCTTGTATGCGCTAGCTTAACATTAAGACATTGGTGCAATATTCTGGAGGTTAAGGTCTGTGACAGCCCAGTATATCCCCTGTGGTCTCTGGAATATACCAGTATCTAATAAACATAATAGTATGTATCTCCTAATTCTACTATTATAGGTTCTCCTTGATTTCTCCTGGGTGTGAGGTGGGTCTGCAGAGGTTGCAGAGTTCCTGTAGTGTTTCCCCTATCAACCTTGTATTGCTTTAATATTTCAACATCATGCAGTCCATGATATTATAAACAGGGTCTGAACACCTTTCTTCTCCTTGGACGAGGTCTACCAGCAGCAGCAGCATAGATTTGAGTCTGCTGTACATACACATGCAAGAGAGCAGCAGCAGCCCCCTAGCATTGCTTTTTTTCTAAGTGTGATGGTGGCTGTATTCCAATAGGGTTTAGTGCTCATGGCAAAGGTCTAAACCATCTCTACACAGTTAATCTGTAGTTTTCTGAATAGCTCTGTCATCCTGGATTGGTTAATATAGCTAGTTATGCTTTCATTAGCATACTGCCATTACCTTTGTTTTGCAAGTCTGCATGATATGTAGAACTGTTTAATGAATATAAAATAATGTGTTATTGTGTACATGTCATGGTGCATCAAGCACACACAATAGTAGCACGACTTTTAGCTGTTCATGCATCCGGCCCAATATCATTACTAAGGAACTTACCTACAAGAAACAGCTTTTCTGATCAAACTGCTAGTAGTAATGGTGCATAATTAAGATCAGAATGCCATTTCTAAAGCAAAAGAGAATTAAATATTTTATTTCCACACTTCATTTTTCAGCAACAAAATGACTGATTCCAAGATATGTGCAAACATTTGGGTAAACTTTCTAAATGATGAGTTCCCTTGGTAAACTTCTGCAGTGTAAGATAATTATATCTATATTTCCTGCAACAACATGCACATATCCAAGAATAATATGGTGGCAGTTTTATTCTTAAAGAGAAATCTGCTTTCCACATGGAACTTAGTGGCATCAGTTGTGCAAAGATCTATAGTGAACACATATTCAGTAAATTTATAGCAGACTACTTTAAAGAAATTAAGTAATCCAGAGACTCTAGATATGGCAAGCAACAATACAGCCAATCTTTTTAATAACTGGGCCTCAGACTTATGCTGATATGAGACACATTGTACATGTAGCATACACATAAACCAGTTAAGAAGCACCACAGAATGGATAGGTTGCAGATAGATGCCAGTCAGATAAGTATGGAGACATCACTTGAAGACAATTAATCCACAGAGTAATGACTGTTATTATCCAGTCCTTGGTGGCAAAACCTACACATAGAAGTTGTATCCCAGAATGAATACATTGCCAAATCTTTACCCACAAAAGGATGGGCAATCTGAGTTCTTCCAGAGGGAAATGACTGGCTAGCCCGTGTCTGAGGAAAGAGAGAGAAAAACACTCCAGTTCTTTGACTAAACAGGAACATCTGATAAAATTTAACAGGCCCTATTGAGTAGCTGAGATACTGATGATATATTAGTCCCAAAAGAAGTCCCTCACCAAAAGGCCTACTCTGATAACTATCCCAAGTTCAGAGATTCAGCATGGTCAGTACATTCTGGACAAAAGGTAGCACTAGGATGATAATTTCATGCAGGTGAACTCTATTTTAGGAGTAAAAATACAAGCATTATTGAAATTAGTATCAACAATTCTGATGAGTTCTATTAATAAAGATCAGTAAACGATGCACCTACAAAATATGTAACTTGAATAAAACCAAAGTTGTATTTACACCTAACAATTGGAATATCAAAAGATTCAATGATAGTAAATCACAGACAGTAATGCCAATGAGAGCACTACAGCTGATCACATGATATGTTATCATAATGCAAAACATCACAGAAGAACATTCATTATTCTTATATTGACTGCATTTTAATCCATTGATACTGGGTTGTCACAAAGTCTGCACTTTGTCCTTGGTGACTGTGATAGAGACAAAGAGAAATAATGAGTCTGATGTTTATTTTACACCCTGTAACTTTCCTCAAAGTTTCTGTAATCTCATAGTTGACATATCTAGAGACTGGGGTATTTGACAGAGTCCTCAAATTTGGGGATGCTGGGGCTGTTGCAACCTAGAGAAGCAATTATTTTAAACAGTGTGGTGACATTTTATAATGTTTATGTGTGAATGCCAATAAATTCAGTTTTAGATGTTTTGATTTCAGTTATTCTCATCTTCACTTAGTGAGATGCAATTAATCACAGTAAATCTAATACAAATTCCAGTTAAATAGTTTATATCAGTGGTGCACAACGTCCGGCCCTCCACGCAACACCATCATACCCAGAGAGTAAACAAAAATTTTTTAAAAAAGTGAAAAAATACTATGCCTTACTCCAGCCATGCAGACTTTCTAGCACATGCTTACTTACCTAATTGACTGCAGTTGTGCACACCTCTAATTTTAGCTGCAGAAATAACTATTCTTTGTTGTTTATAATTTGTAGTCTGTAAACAGTAGCAACTTTCTGCAAGAGTCTTTAATAAGTTATGGTTGCAATCCAGAATAAAGTTAAATGCAAAGTTGATGTAGAAAGCAGGCAATTTCATGACTGCTGTCTTAAGTAAAAATGGCAGTCACCTGTACCTATTGTTAACTCGTAACGACTTCTTATGTTTTGAGGTGGCCAGCAGATGCACTAAGAATTCATGTAGTGGCCCTCCCAATGAAAAATTTTGTGCACCACTGTTTTATATATATCTGGTACTTATA
>NC_056748.1:118082053-118137053 GCF_019279795.1 Protopterus annectens | reverse complement strand
TCAAACTCACAGGCACAACAATTTCTGGACTTTATTTGCACAAATACCTTTGACAAGACAGTGTGCACAACCACCAGAGCTTCAAACATGCTAGAATTTGCATTCACCAATATAGGAGAGCATTGTGAACCCAGTAACGCATCCTGTCTGGTGAAGCTGGACCACAAAGCAGTTTAATTTGAAATAAAAATCAACTCAGTCATTCCAACAAACCCTGTAACAGTTAGGAACTATTCCAAAGCAAACTACATACTATTAAGTAATTGTTTTTTAAAATTCAATGCCTCTCCAAACCCTAGTTTGCAATAACTAATGTGGAATTGCTCACACAGACCCAGTACAACCATATAAATGATTGTATAGATGCTGCTGTACAAACTAGAAGTAAGCCCAAGACAAACTATAAAAAGAAATCATACTGGTGGATTCCTAACCTTAATAGGGAATATAGCAAAAGGAAAAACAAGTAATGGCTAAAATCAGGAAGAGAAATTCCCATAATAATAGCTGTCTAATTAAATTCAACAGGAAGCCAATAGGACTAATTAAATCCTACACAGCCAGTTATGAAGTCAAGATAGCCTGTGTTGGTAACCTGAAAGGCAGCATACAGCAGTTTGCCAAAATGGTGGTCAGTGGTGCCACCTTGACTGAGCCGAGTCTGCTGGCTAACACATTCACCTCAAACATCATCCCCAACTCACCCCCACTGCCCCTACATGGGTGTACTTACTACCAGAACCCCCCAAGTATTAGCAGGGAGCAGGTCTTGTTGTCACTAACTAACCCAAAAACACAGCCTCAGTGGGTCCCGACAGTATCCTGGGATGCATTGTAAATAGCATGAAACTTGACCTGTCAAGACCCCTGAGTCACTTTTCATCAGAGCCTCAAAACAGGCTTTGTACAACAAGAATGGAAGACTGCAATGGCTATCCCACTTTACAAGAGTAGACCATCAACCAATCTCAAAAACTACAGATCCATTAGTCTGATTTGTCTAATATGCAAAGTCATGGAATGAATTATCATGGAAATGATCAGTGAAGACATAGGCAACCTTTGGACTCTGCAACCAACCCAGTTTGGCTTTGACAAGGGAAGGTCATGCTTACTAGGCATGGTGGACTTCTTTGAGAAGGTCACCAAGGCAATGGATAAAGGGAAAATAGTACAAGCTGCCTACTTTGACCTGGCTAAGGGATTCGATACAATACCCCACACTGGTACAGTTGACAAACTCACTGGACTGATCATAAACCCCTATATACCTCACTGGATTGCCAGCTGGCTCACAGGCATTACCCAGGAAGTCAGGATTGGTGCAACCATCTCTACTAACTATGGAGTATCTCAGGACTCCATGCTTGGACCCCTCCTGTTTGGCATCTACTTCTCAGAGGTAAAGACTAATCTCAAGAGCCTTTGGTTGACCAAGTTTGTAGATGAATTCAAATTGAAAGCTATTATAGATTCACCTCATGATGCAAACATCTTATAAGAGGCTCTAACACAGACGAATGACTGGTGCCAAAGTTATGGACTAAAACTCAATGCCAAGAAATGCTTATAGTGCCTCTTGGGAAAATGGTCACCCAGGCTAATTACTCCATCAATAAAATATGCCTAAGAATTGTGATCTGAGAACTTATGTAGACAGCAGTCTGGCCATTGACCAACATGGCTGAGGTAGTAAGAAAATCATTCTATGTTGCCCAACTGATAAGTAAGGGCATGGCATCCAGGTCCATTGAAGTCATAGTCCCTCTTTATTCAGCCCTTATCAGACCCATCATTGACTGTAATGACCCCTTCAGCATGTACCTGACCAGACATGTGCTACAGCTGGAATACCCACAAAGGTTCCTTACTAGGATAATCCTGAGTGTATACACATTGTCCTATATGGATTGCCTTAAAGCCCTATCATAAAATCTCAGGATCACAGGAAGTACTAGGCTAATGGCCCAGGGCCTTTACAAGCCTAGCCAAGTTCAACCCATGTTCCCACCAGTGTCTGGTTCAAGCAGACACTAAAATCAGCACTTATTGCCCCAGAATCAGCACCTATTGCCTCTATCATTACATACAGCCAACTACAGGTACTAAGAGATGATCTATGCCTGGCATACAGGGCATCCTCAGATCCAGCTCTGATGGACCTTTTGCACATATGCAAAAAGAACAGTTTTAGAACCATTAGATATAAGGATTTAAATTTTGCTTCCAACATAAATAGGACATGATGAGACAGACGCGTGTCACAGAGAATCTCCATGCTCTGGAACAGACTCCCAATCTATGTGAACCAGAGTTCATGCCTAACTCCATTTAACCATAACCTTGACCAATAGATGGAAAATTGGAAATTCACCATGAGTTCCCTGTTCTTGTTTTGGTATTAATCTTAGTGGCTTTGGAATTGACCACCCCTCCTGTAAATTTGTGTTTGAACACTCCTCCTGGGTCCATCTCATTTGCTCACTCAGCCGAGTACAGTGAGGTCATATTTTGATTTCAGACACTCCTACCATTCCCATTTGTTCATCCCTGCCCCAGCTCTATCCTAGTCTAGTCTCATTAGCTCATCCTGCCTAATACAGAGAGAACATCTGAGTAGGCATACCCACTTAGGCCCTGAACTTGTCTGATTGAAGACTGCTGAAACAGGGCTCAGTTCTGAGTTTTTTTACTGGTTAATTGGGTAATTTGTTTAAATCAGTTTGCTTGTTTTCCATTGATATATAAAATAAATAAATAAATAAACACATAAATAAAAAATATTTTGCACTTTACCTGCTTTTACTGTATTTGTGTTTCTTCCTACTTTATTACCTTATTTTGCTTTTGTCTCATCTTAAAAGTACTCAATTGTGTTTATTCTGCTGCATTTATTACTGCTTGGTAGTAGCCTGATTAAATTGTAACTGCTATTCTAAGTCTTTTGGTTATAGCACTTGGGCTTCAGACCAGTTGTTTTACACTGAGAAGGTTTGTGGTCTGCACTGTTGTGGCAGGACAGGTAGCTTACATCCTTCTAAGTTGGGAATGGCTGATTGAAGGCTCAGTGTCTGTTATTCTAAGAGTGTATTAGTTCTGGTAAGCACTTGGGCTCCAGGCCAGTTATTTTACATTAAGAAGGTTTGTGGTCTGCACTCTTGTGGGAGGAGAGGCTAGTTTCTGCCCTTCTGAGCTGGGAATTTCTGGCCAAAGGCTTACTGTGTCTGCTTATTTGAACTGTTTTTCTGATATTGGTGCACCTTGTCTGCTGTAGCATAGACTAGATTCAGGCCTGCTGAATTTAGCTTTGTTTGTATAACTTGAGCACTAATCCAGGCCACCTTTTTTGGAGAAGGTTTCCCTGCACCCTAGTGGCAGGAGTGTGCGGTTAGAACTTGTCTGATTGAAGACTGCTGGAACAGGGCTCAGTTTTGATTTTTTTTACTGGTTAATTGGGTAATTTTTTAAGTCAGTTTGCTCATTTTCTACTGTTATTAAAAATATATTGCACTTTATTCATCTGTTTTACTGTAATTGTGTTTCTTCCCACTTTATTACCTTATTTTGCTTGTGCTTCTTCTTAAAAGTACTCAAATGTATTATTCTGCTGCAGTTATTACTGCTTGGTAGTAGCCTGATTCAATTGTAACTGTTATTCTAAGCCTTTTAGTTTAAGCACTTGGGCTTCAGACCAGTTGTTTTACATTAAGCTTTGTGGACTGCATTGTTGTGGCAGGACAGGTAGCTTACATCCTTCTAAGTTGGGAATTGCTGATTGAAGGCTCAGTGTCTGTTATTCTAAAATTGCATTAGTTCTGGTTTAAGCACTTGGGCTTCAGGCCAGTTATTTTACATTAAGAAGGTTTGTGATCTGCACTCTTGTGGGTGGAGAGGCTATATCCTGCCCTTCTGAGTTGGGATTTTCTGGTTAAAGTCTTATTGAACTGTTTATTTCTGAAATTTGTGTGACTTGTTTTCTGTAGCCCAGAAGTTAGTAGTTTATTGGCCATTTTAGGCTAATTTCTATCTCTTTCATTTCCCTGTTATAAAAAAACACATTTGCACTTTTTTTTGTGTTTGTATTCAGATAAGCGAGTGTCTGACAGGTGTCCTGCAGAGTTCTACAGCAGCAGAGAGACAAACAAGAGAATTTGGAGTGATTAAGTATCATTTTTCTGCATTTTCTTCCTGTCTTTAACCAATACCGCCTAAACGCCAATTTTTAGCGTTTCTGTGATTTAAAAAGCTTGTTTCTGCTACATATTGTACATATTTGCTGCCAGCACTTGAACTAAGTCATTTTTGTGTTTAAATAATCTGTTTAACTGTTTAGGCTTCACACTAAAGTGCGATAGCCATTTCTGTGCATTTAAAGTGTTTTTTTTTTATTGTATCTGCTTTATTTTCTGAAAAAAACCCCAAAATATATTTGTTTCCCACCTTTCTGAACTAGTATAGTCCAGTTTTCAGGTTATTGCTGAATTCAGGGCTGTGTTACAAGTTTCTGTGTTGCCCACATCTTACTTGGATAGAAGGAAGTTTCTCTGTTCACCTGTGAGAGAGGGGAGCTTTGAGCAGCCTATCTGTTCCTGGAGGAGTGGATTTAGCCCAGATGTTAGTAGTTTATTGGCCATTTTGGGCCAATTTTTATCTCTTTCATTTCCCTGCTATAAAAAATGCATTTGCGTGGTTTTGCATGCCGGGCAGTGCCAGTTAGCTATGGTTAAACTATTCCCAGCTCCACAAAGTCTACTCTTCAATTTTTCCCCTGGAACTAGCCAAACTTTCAACTTAAGCACTCAAACCATTCATTTCACAGCCCAGCACTTGCTCAAAACTCATAGCAAGCACTAATTAACCATAGCACTAGCCCACCCTATACTGTCCAAAAGGACAAGGCTCTCTATTCATCCCTACCAGCCAATCAGTAAAACATCTCACTTTACCTATTCAGGCTTGTCCAAAGGGCAGTTTGAGGTGTACTCTCCAGTCTAACTGGTGAATCTGGGCATTTTGAGGCAATGTTATAACTGCCCCATGTACACAGACATCCCTCTCCTCCTACCACCAAACACTAATATATGTGAGAGATGCAATTATACAGCCAAACTGGAGGCAAAGCTCTCACAACCCAAGACTGGAAATGACAGTCAAGAGGAGAAGGAAAATTCTTGCAACACACCACCAGTCTCACATAGACCTACTAAACCAACACCTGCAAATAACACATAAATACACAAAAACATACTCGGAGGCTGTAAATAAAAATCTGCAAAAGCAATAGAGACTTCCAAAGCAGAAACCCAAGCAACCTCCACACCCCATCACAAACCATGAAACACATACTTCACATAATCAGTGTGCCATGCAATCACAGCCCTTAAGGCAAAATAACATACCCAACACACTAGTAATAGACAACTCTATAGTCAGGCACACTGATGTCCCACTAACTTGGCTGGGCAAAGAGAAGGTTACAGTTAGCTGCCTGTCAGGCACCAGGATCCGCCACATAACACAAGCACTCAGGTCACTCCAGAACAAGTACAATTTCGACTCTGTCATTGTCCATGTTGGTGTGAATGATCTGAGAAGTACCTCCTGGACTACATGAAAAGAGACATGGAAGAGTTCTCTGATCACATAGCCCAAGCCGGTATGACCCTGACCCTGAGTAGCATCCTACCCTCACCAAGAATGATGCCACAGTATAAAGAAAAAATATCAATTTCAACAATTGGCTAAGTTTCTGGTGTCATTCAAAGGGGATCCAGTATCTGAATGCTTGGGAAGACATGCTCAACAATTCATGTTGCTTCACAAGAGGTGGCTTGCACCTGTCACCCTTAGGCTTTCGAATATTGGCCAAGGCTTTTGCCACCCTCCCCATAGTGCCTTTTTTAGGCAAGGTTCAAAAGACAAACCCGCCACTGTAAATAGCACAAGTAACCAAAAACTAAGGGTAATGCTACTCAACGCCAGAAGTCTAAACCTCAAATGCATGCACTCAAGGAACTCCTCAGTATGGAGAACATCGATATCTGTGCAGTAACAGAAACCTGGTTTAAGGCTCCAGAGAGCACCCCAGCACTTCCAGGCTATAACTCATACCATACTTTTCGGCCACAGAACCTGGACCAAAACACAAAAGGTGGGAGTGTATCCATATTCATCAAGGATACCCACACCTCCAGGTTAGTGGCACAGCACAATGCCTCAGAGATCATCCATGCGCAACTAACAATGGTCAAAACTGCAATTCAAATTGTAGCTTGCTACAGATCACCCCCCATGACCCAGGACCCCCATTCCACGTTTCTGGAGACACTTTAAAATATGAAGGTGCTACCAAATGCCCTAATATTGGGTGATTTCAATTACCCAAACATTAACCGGGAGAACTATTCAAGTACTAACTCCCTTGCCCAATGCTTCCTAGAATTTATAAACTCAAAAGCCTTGGATCAACTGGTCAACATCCCCACCAGAGGTGACAACATATTGGTCCTGGTCATCACTAACATGGGCAACCGGTGTTCTACACCAGAGGTCAAACCCTCATCTGTTAGATCAGACAATAGACAAATCACTCTGGATATCCACATTCCGCCCCCACCCCCAATCAAGGAAACCACTGTAAAAAACTTTTCAAAAGCAAACTTCACATTACTTAAGACTGAGGTGGAAAGGTTCAAAGCTCGGATGCTAAAGGACAACACTGTCCAAGCTGCTGAATCCCTTACAAAGACACTCTATTAGCACCTGCAAGAATGCATGGATCGTGCTATCCCAAGCAAAACCAAGACTCACTCCTCCAAGAAAAGGAAACCAGTCAGGTGGACCCCTGCCATAAACAAGCTATACAATAGAAGGAGGAAACTAGTACAGAAAAGAGTAAAATCCCAAGAAGGAAAGACATCCCTGATCAGTATCAGCAAGAAACTACGATCCCTCATAAAATCATCCAAGGCTAGCTTCAAATGAAAAATTGCCAAGGACTCCAAAGATAACCACAAAGCATTCTTTAGCTATGGCAAGAACCTAAGTGGAAACTCTCAGATCTGCTCTGAGTTAGTGCAGAATGGCACAAAATACACTGAACCAACTGATATTGCCAATATTCTGGCAGACAGGTTTAGTGCAAACTTCACCCCCCTCTCACCTCCTAAAGGGCCCATAACCATACCAGAAGAATGTAGAGCCTCAGCAATCACTGACACACAGGTTAAAACAGCCCTTTCCAAAGCCAAAAACACAGCTTCAATGGGACTGGACAGTGTCCCAGGCTGTGTCTTACACAAACTCCAAAATGAACTAACCTCTCACCTAAACACACTGTTCAAACTCAGCCTCTCTACAAGCTATGTACCCATAGAGTGGCACACAGCAACAGTTATCCCACTCCACAAAGCTGGAACCACAATGGACCCCAAAAACTATTGCCCTATAAGCCTGACTAGCCTGATTTGCAAGGCTATGGAGCGCATTATCATGGAACTCATTAACAGAGACATTGGGAACCTCCAAACATTGGACCCTACCCAGTTTGGCTTTGTTAAGGGCAGATCATGCCTCCTAAACCTGGTGGACTTCTTTGAGACAGTTACCAAGGCTTTAGTTGAGAGAAAGGAGGTCCACACAGCCTACCTAGACCTCACAAAGGCTTTCGACACCATTCCCCATTCTGGTATTATAGACAAGCTCACCAGCCTGAACATAAACTCCTATGTCATGAGATGGGTTGCCAATTGGCTCACTGATAGAACCCACACGGTGAGAGTTGCAGGCTCTAGGTCTGACTCTAAACCGGTTACAAGTGGCGTTCCCCAGGGCTCAGTCCTCGGACCCCTCCTGTTCGGTATATACTTCGCAGAGGTACAGGCAAGCACAGGATGACTACGGCTGACCAAGTTCCCAGAAGACTGCAAACTGGGGGCTATAATTGACTCTCCAGCTGATACAGACATCCTCCAGAAGGGTCTCACTGAGACGGATACCTGGTGTCAAGCTAAATGACAAAAAGTGCATAGTCATCCCCTTTGGAAAAAACACAAAGTACTCATGAACTACCACATACGTGGTAGTCCCCTAAATACAGAAAATGAAATAAGGGATCCGGGGACTCAAGTAGATAGTAATCTCTCCTTTGATAATCATATTGCCAAGGTGGTTAGAAAATCCTTCGATGTGGCCCACCTAATCACAAAAGGGTTCGCATCTAGAATAAAAGGGGTTATTGTGCCCCTCTACTCATCACTCATCAGACCCATCATAGTGTACAATGCCCCATTTGGGATGTACCTTACAAGACACCTGCAACAGCTGGAAAGACCACAGAAGTACCTCACCAAGAGGATTACTGACCTCAAACAGCTGCCCTATGCAGCCTGACTGAAGAAACTCAGTTGCATACCACCTACTCAGAGGTTATCTCTGCCTGACATACAAGGCCATGTCCAACCCAGAATTGATGGACATGCTCCACCTAAAAAAAACAAATCCCCAAGAGGCACATGCTGTAGGGATCTAAACCTCACCATAACAATAAATAGGATTTGCTGGAGGGATAGATTCCTGTCCAAGAGACTCCCCAAGCTTTGGAACAGGATTCCAATCTACATTAGGCAGAGCCCCTCACAAACACTCTTCAAGAGAATACTTGATGAGTGGATGGGAAACAGAAAATTTACCCCAGGGATCACTGCAGTGGCTCTGCTGGACAGAGGCACAGGGATCTAATGGCTCTGCTGGACAGAGGCACAGGGAACTAATCTAAGGAGGCGGCAAAAGCCAACACATTCTGGCTAGGCTTACATATGCCCTTGGGCAGATAGCCTAGTACTTACCTATGAACCTATAAACCTATGCGTCTGGCCCCTCGTGTCTCTGATAGACAAAGGCAGACAGTAACTATGCCCAAACTAACTTACTTTCCACATAAACTTTAGAAACTTCCTAGCTAATATACACCATCCTAATAAACACCCATGATACATAGACACAATTGGGTTGGATTGCATGGCTAGGCTTATAAAGGCCCTGGTGGTCATTAGCCTAGTATATACGAATGAACCTATGAACCTATTGTCAAAACATGCAAATGATGTCAAAACTATCTTATAGATTCATAGGTAGGTACTAGGCTATCGGCCCAAAGGCCTACGTAAGCCTAGCCAGCAAGGTTCCATGGCTTACACCACCCACAAAAGTTATTTTCCTGTACAAATGTCAAGCAGAGACACAGAAGTGATCCCTGGGGTGTATTTCCTATTTCCCATCCACTCATCAAGATTTTTCTTGAAGAGTGCTAATGAAGAACTTTGCTTGACATAGATGGGTAGCTTGTTCCAGAGTATAGGAAGTCTCTGGGACAGGAAATCTATCCCTCCAGCGTGTCTTGTTTATTGTGGTGACAAGATTTTGGTCCCTAGAGCTTGTAGCTTGGAGGGATCGGGATTTCTTTAGATGTAGCATGTCCAACAGCTCTGGGTTTGACATAGCTTTATATGTTAGGCAGAGATCACCTCGTAGTAGGCGATATGCTACGGAGTAAAGCTGGAGTTTTTTGAGGTGGTCAGTGTAGGGCATTTGTTTGAGGCCAGTAATCCTCTTTGTGAGGTACTTCTGTGGCCTTTCCAGCTGCTGTAGATCTCTTATGAGGTACATTCCAAAAGGGGTATTGTACTCTATAATGGGTCTAATGAGTGATGAGTAGAGGGGAACAATGACCTCTTTTTTCCTGGATGAGAACCCTTTTATGATGAGGTGTGCCACGTAGAAGGACTTCCTGACTACTGTGGTGATGTGACTATCAAAGGAGAGACTACTGTCCACCTGGGTCCCAAGGTCTCTTATCACGCATTCGGTGTTAAGTAGATTGCTGCCTATGTTGTAGTTCATGGGTACAGAGTTTTTACCAAAGGGGATGACACTGCACTTTTTGACATTGAGCATGAGGCCATGGCTCTGACACCAGGCATCTGTGTCAGTGAGGCCCTTCTGTAGGATGTTCACATCATTCGGGGAGTTGACTATGGCTCCTAGTTTGCAGTCATCTGCGAACTTCATTAGCCAGAGGCCTTCTGTGTTAGCCTGTACTTCAGAGAAGTAGATACCAAGCAGGAGAGGTCCCAGGACGGAACCCTGTGGTACTCCACTTGTCACTGCTTTGAGGTCAGATTTGGAGTCTGCAACTTTTACAGTGTGGGTTCTGTCAGTGAGCCAATTGGCAATTCATCTTGTGATGTAGGGATTTATACCTAGTTTAGTGAGTTTAGCTATAATTCCAGAATGGAGGATGGTGTCGAAAGCCTTGGCAAGGTCAAGATAGGCTGTGTGAACCACCTTACCCTCATATATGGCTTTGGTGACTGCCTCAAAGAAGTCGATCAGGTTCAGGAGGCATGATCTGCCTTTCACAAACCTGAACTGGGTGGCATCCAGAGTTTGGAGGTTACCAATGTCTTTGTTTATGAGTTCCATGATGATACATTACATGGCCTTGCAGACCAGGCTCATCAGGCTAATAGGTCGATAGTTCCTGGGATCAGTGGCGGCTCCCTCTTTGTGGAGTGGGATAACTGTTGTTGTGTGCCATTCAGTGGGCACAAAGCCTGATGCGAGGCTATTATTCAACATGGCGCTTAAGTGGGGAGCCAGTTTGTTCTGAAGTTCACGTAAAACGCAGCCTGGGATGTTGTCCGGTCCCATGGATGCTGTGTTTTTGGCTTTAGAGAGTGCAGCTTTTACCTGCGTAGTTGTGATTGCAGAGACTGTGCATTCTTCCTGTATAGATATGGGCCCTTTAGGGGTTGAGAGGGGGGTAAAGTTAGTACTGAACCGATCTGCCAGGATGTTGGCAATATCAGTTGGTTCTGTAATTTGTGTGCCTTTGTGCTGTAACTCAGAACAGATCTGGGTGTTGCCATCTAGATTCTTGACATAGCTATAGAATGCTTTGTGGTTGTCCTTGGATTTAGTGGCAATTTTGTTATTGTAGCTAGCTTTGAAGGATCTTATAAGGGATCTCAGCTTCTTAATGAGGCTGACGAGGGAGCTCCTCCACTCATGGGATTTTACTCTCTTTTGCAACAGTTTCTTCCTTCTGTTGTACAGTTTGTTTATGGCAGGGGACCACCAGATTGGCTTCCTTTTTTTGGAGGATAGTGTCTTGGTTCTGTTTGGGATAGCATGATCCATGCCCTCATGTAAGTGCTTATAGAGTGCATTTGTGTAGGATTCAGCAGTTGTAACTATATTGTCCATCTGCATGGGTGTCATGAAGTTCACCACTTCTGTGTTAAGAAGCATGAAGTTGGCTTTGGAGACATTTTTTTCTGTGGTTTCCTTAATGGGGGGTGGAGGCAGGATGTGGATATCAAGGGTGATAAGCTTATGGTTGGATCGGACCAACGAGGAGTTGACTTCAGCTGTGGAAAACCGGTCACTCATGTTGGTAATGACTAGGTCTAGGATATTGTTGCCCCTGGTGGGGGTGTGGATAAGTTGATCTAGGGCATTGGAGTTTATGAATTCCAGAAAACGTTGAGCTAAGGATTTGGTACATGAGTAGTTTTCCCAGTTAATGGTGGGGTAGTTGAAGTCATCCATTATTAGGGTGTTTGGTTAAACCCTAATATTTTCCAGTACATCAAGAAAAGAGGAGTGGGAATCCTGGGGCATGGTGGGGGATCTGTAGCAAACTACAATTTGGATTGCAGTTTTGCCCAGAGTTAGTTGCACTTGGATAACCTCAGATGCATTATGCTGAGCAACTAGCCTGGAGGTGTGGATATCCTTAATGAATATCGACACACCTCCACCTTTGGTGTTTCCTTAACCAGGTATAAGTAGGGCTTCATTGGGCAGAGGAATTCAACAGCAACCTGTGAAAAGTATAATATAGAAGAGACTATAAACTTCTGCAGTGTTTGTTTTTCAAGAAAATAAATTAAAAACAACATCAGTATGACAAGAATTACTGCAGTGAACAATGAAAAGAAGAAAATTTGAAAACATGGTTTTATGGTAATGTTTAAAGAAAGATTATAGATATCTGCAGACACTAAAAACAGACATGCGTTTTTACACAATTTTAAAAGGCAGATATAAATCTGGCTTTAATGTCTTCTGATTTTATTTTAATGGAAGCTTCACCTCAGTTGGTCAATGTTTATTACTTTGTTATGGGAATTATGCATAAATTCTGGGATGCTTCTCACAGCGAGGATGAGTGCATTATTTTAACTTAAGAAAATAACCAAAAGAGCATAGTCAGCACATTTTCATCAGCTCACAGATATGCTTTCCATATTTCTATTTTTTCATCCCTTTATTGTATTTTTAAACATAAGAATTGCTTAAAATTCCCTACAGTTTAAAAACAAAATTACCATTAAGTTAAAGAATTCAATCAAGTGTGAAGTTAATATTGTTAAGAACTATAAACATGGGAAAAATGATAACTTTTAACATCATTTGTTGGAAATGAACCCATTTTTTAGGTTTAACTGGCCACGGTAAACAACGGATTTTAAAAGTATGTATCGGTCAGTGGGAGTGGTTTAATATGTAGGGTACTTGCTTTTGGTGCTAGTCCTCCATAACATATCTATAGCTGTGATGATCACATTCATAACCAGACTGAAAATGGAGCCAATTAAAAGGACATCTTTAATGCTGTCCTCCGTTTTTTCCATCCCAGTATGCATGCCTTACCATCTATGCACCAACAACAAAGTCAAAGTAAACTTTATTGTTATTTAGCCTACACAAGTACAGTCTAAATGAAATTGTGTGCATCAGGCTCAAATTGAGAAGATATATACATGCATACAATAACACATACAACAGACATATATTCATTGTTTCACATTAGACAGGTTATTCTATGACACATTTCCACAGTTTACCTTATTTATACTTTTTGGCAGTTGAATGATTTTCTATTGCACTGTGTGATTCTTACATGAATAAGAGGATTTAGTTAGTATAATACTGCACATAAATTGTCATCTATGTATTGTAGGTCACCAACACCAAAACATAAGAATTCTCATACCTCACCATTTTAGGGTGGTATACAGATGTCCTTAGCTATTTCACTTTGGATATTTGACAACATCTCTGGATTAATCTGGACATGAAAGGAGTACCATGGTCAGTAAGAATATCTTGGGAAATTCCTACTCTAGATAAGACTAGTACTGGACTAGACATTGTATTACCTTTTCATAAGGGTACTACCTTAGACATCTTTGCTATATAATAGCCCTTACGCAGCTCTACAGATGGACCTATAATGCTCATTTCTATTCTTGAAATGGGTCTTCCAGAATACACTAGGATATCAAAGATTTCTTTAAACCTGGTTTGGTACTGTCCTTTGGCATTCTAGTCAAGTCAGACATACTGTCATAATACCAGACCAGTAAAAGATAGATAAAATTCCAGTTTTTGTCTTAACCGTTCCTACATGACCACCAAAAATGTGGTCATGTGCAAACTCCATCACAAAGTGTTCTAAAAGGCTCTGTCAGTAATAAAAAGCTTGGTATCTGTTTTGTTATCTTTGATTACCTCGGAAGAATAAGATCAGCATGGATCGGGGCTTTTCTGTTCATTTGTCTCCCCTGCTGCATTTGCTATTATTCCATCTAGCTCTGCTTAGTATATTACCTTTCACCAATACAGTCCTGAATGTGACATATCTTATCTGGAAGACAGCCAGGTCGCCATTATTTTCATCAGTATTCTGATGTAAAGTGAATGCTGTGGCCTCTTCTTCTTTGATTACAGATACAATCCTCAGTAAAAAGTAACTCAAAAAATAGTTTTCTCCTGTCAAGGAGTTTTTCTTTGCCTACAACAGAAGTTGCTACTTTACTTTCTTTATCCTTCGACTCATGTTATCTGACTAGCTGTTTGCTTTTGTGCAGCACAGAGACGTTTAAGATTCTGCTTAACTTTTCCTTTCTCCTTTCCTTCCGTAAGAGATGTATTCAGCTCTATCTCAGTTTTTATATCTACTTAATTAATATATTCTTAACCACTGGCCCCTTTCTGACAGTCTCCAAACTACCTTTTTATTTCTTTAACTACTGGAGTCTTCAAAAGTCCGAATCTGGTTTATCTAACCTTTCCACCCAGAGCCAAGTCAAAGCACATTTTTTGTCTCCTGTTATAGGGTCATAGGTTCATAGGTGTTTGCTAGGCTAATGACCACTAGGGCCTTTTTAAGCCTAGCCGTACATCCCAAATCTCTGACAATTTCGATACCCTTGATAAGTGTAAGCATGAACCTGGGAGATGAACCATTTACAGGTTACATGTGTGCATTAGAATTTCCTACACCTTTTTCCTTACTGTGGCCATGTATTTCTGACAATATATCTGGTTGAACTACCTTAACCATATGTTATTTAGCTGTTGGAACTGGAGAAAGTCTTGGCCAATTGGTATATCAACCTACTTGCTGTAACACTTTGCATTAAAGGGTTTATATTTATACTTGTGGTATTAGGTACCTCCATTTGCCTCCATACTCATATTTTACTTCAATTTTCAGTTTATTAGTTGCTTTAGATTTACAAACATATAATGATTTAAATAATATAATCATGCTGTCTCTCTCTATCTCTGTCTAGCAACTTTTGCATATGTTTGTATTCCACTGCAATAACACTTTTAATGGGTTTAGAAACAGAATAGCAACTACAATTCTATGGTTCTACTATTTCAAATTTCAGCATCGTCACATTCCATAGACATAGTTGCAGAACCAAGTTGCTGACTAGTACTAGTCGTGTTTGCAGTAGCAACATGGCTGTTACGAAATGCAGTATTATCTTATGTGCCATTATCTAGCACGTTTAAAACAAGCCAAGTAAAACAATGCATTTCTCATTGTTTGCGGCCAAAGAACGATACTTAGATTAAGGCTTACTTTAAGCCCTTTATACATGTAAGTCTGACTGGAGGTTTGCAGTATTGGTTAATAGCAGATCTGGTGCTAAAACAACTAGCATTTCAGAAGAAGAATACCCATGGGCATTCCCCTTTAAATGTATCTACAGTAAAGGTATTTAACAGTTTACTTACATTATTTACATGTTGGTTCATGCCACAATTTCAAAACATAAATTAAGTTTAATGTCTATAACATTACCAATCTAAACATAGTGAATGCTCAATTGTGAAGCTTAATTGACTGCGTTTCTGTTGAATTCTCATCCCTAGTCAGTATTTATTTTCTTTTCTTTGTCTGGTAGTTGTGCACAACACCATCCTTAGGGTCCATATATAGTTTAAGTGACTCCCTTGTTAGATGTGACAATAATATCTAAGCCCCTCCAACTTGGGCCAGTTTTCCCTAGTGAAGCATCTGTCGGTGCTAGCAAATAAATCTCTACATTATCTTTTCTTCTCTTCTGAGTTTTTTCAGAGATGTACTGCTTTGTTGAGATTCTCAGTGAGGTGAATGGTTAGCTTATTATAACAGGTATTTGTCACTGGAAGCTGATCATGTGGTGGTCAGAGGCTGCACAGACTTTCATGAAGAGTTGCAGTAGCCTACACTATGTCCTCATTTATTGTTTTCCATTTTGGGCAAAACACAGAAGCTACAGTTTCACATACTCACCCCTTAGTTGACAGGAGCCAATAATCAAATAAAGTTGAGCAGTCAGTAATTACCATTCTAAGGGGTAGGATTGCCTTTATTCAGGAATGCTTGCATCCCTTAACTGTAATAGGCAAAACCAATTAAGTCAGAGTATTTGCTTTCAGTAGCTTGGAAACTCAAGTTTATATAACGATATTCTCCACTAATGCAAGAATTTGTTATGCTTGCAGTGGCACAAACATTCTATAGAACAATCTTTTCAGCTTATCTTCTTCTTCTTCTTCTTCTTTCGGCTTTTCCCGGTTAGGGGTCGCCACAGCGGATCACCTTGTCCGCACATTGAATGGCAGTGGAGTTTTACGATGTCGAGTTGCCAGCCCGGCGCCCAACCTTCCACAGAAGGCACACTCACACGCACACCTAGGGCCAATTTAGAGTGTCCAATCCACCTGCAGCATGTCTTTGGGATGTGGGAGGAAACCGGAGCACCCGGAGGAAACCCACGCAACAATCTTTTCAACTTATGCTGAGGATTAATTCTAAGCATAAGTTCAAAATGACTTTCTTGCAAAACTAAAAACACAAAAATCATGAACTGCACCAAACTGTTTAACGAAGAGCTGAAGGCTCCCAAATACTAAATGCTTACAACATCAACCGATGGCTTCTTCAGAGTAAAAGGAGCACATAATCACAGGTTTTAAATACAACGCTCCACATTTGCTTTGACCAATCAAATTTCTTGATTAATTACAGTGCCAATATGCATACTGGTCTAACTCACTAGTACCCTAAAACATAGACATAAAACTTGCTATAAGCATGTGCTAAAATGTTTATTTGTTTCTATGTACACACATATAATCATTTTAAACATACTAGTTGCACATATATTGATGTCAAAACCTTAATTGTGAATAATTGATGTTTCCATAACAACTTAAGGCTAAAAGACCCTAAACAACCATAGCTCTTTGTTTCAAAATAGGCTTAATAGAAATGTGATCATTAAACCCAGGGTGAGTTGTTGCATCTAGAATCACCTGCCATTTAAATTCTAAAGACTCTACTCTAGTATTGTCATCACCAACTCTCTCACTTGTCAACACCCTGTCAATAACAAAAAATATAAACTTTTTGAAATGAACACAATTCTTGGAATGCAAATACAATGTATTCTGACTATCCTTATTTTTGATGGCCCTCTGATGTTCTGCTATCCTTTCACTTAATTTACTTATGGTTTTCCCTACATAAAATCCTGCACATGTCGTGCAGGTTGCAAGGTATACCACTTTCTTGGAATTACAACTACATCTACCCGGGCATGAAATTGCCTTGTTGTACCCACTCACAACGACATAGGATCCTTCATTAATATATCTAGAGTACCTACAAGTCCCACATTTGTACATTTGTGAATTTGTAAATCTACTTTGTTGTTTTTCAAATAGGTTCTTTAAATTTAAGCCTCTTGAAAAAATAACTTTTGGCTTGTGACCAAATTCTTTTTGCATGTCCATATTAAATGCTAGGTCCCAAGATCTCCCAATAATCTCAATAATATTGTATGCCTGCAAATTGTACTTCAAGACAATAGCTCTTGAATCAAACATATTTGAATGAATGGACTCAATTCTTTCATCCACCCCAATAATTGAAGTGTTTTCTACCAAAATGGGTTTAAATGATGTCCACCTTCTTTTCATCACCTCTGTCTTAACTGAAATCAACAATTTTAATGGGTAACCTCTATCCAAAAACATTCCTATTAATTTATACATCTCCCTCTGATAGGTCTCATCATTGCTTACAAGACGTGACTGACGAACCATCTGCCCTTTAATTACACTTTTACGCTGATGAAATGGGTGACAACTTGAAAAATGCAAAAGAGAATTACTATACGTCTCTTTTCTATATATATTACTTTCTAAATCTTCACTTGTCTTGATAAGTTTAATATCCAAGAAATTAATAGTCTCATTGTCCCACTTATATGTGAAGGAAAGAAATGGTGTAGTAGAATTAAGATACTCGACAAAACTTCTAGCTTCATCTTCATTTCCCTTCCACAAAGTAAGTATGTCATCTAAAAATCGGTTGTATAATACAATATGCTCAAAAAATGGGGTAGGAAACACAAAGGTTGCTTCCCAATGCAGTAATACAAGGTTAGCAAAAATGGGGGCACATTTGGCCCCCATAGCTACCCCTGAAATTTGGTGATAAATTTCCCCCTCGAATATCATGTAATTATTTTTAAGCACTAATTCCATGAAATTAACTACATTGTTCAACTTTACAGTAGTCAAGTGTTTACTTCTCAAAAGACTTTCTCTAAAGTATTCCAACCCCTCTTCTTGAGGTATTGTAGAAAACCGATTGATCGTGTCTATAGTAAGAAATGACCAACCCAAATCACCCTTACCGATAGTACTTAGTCGTTTTTATTTTTACTAGTCTTTACCCTATTGGGTATAGTTTGTTTTATTGGTTTCTTGCAAAACGTTTGGAGAGTAACACACACACACAAAAAGTTATGAATGACTCCAAGTCTGTTTCAACAAATACATCTCTAGCAATCTCTTTACAGCAGTCTGTTCACAACAGTGCAGTTATATTTTTATCCTAAGTTTAGTTAATTGCGGCCTGTTTTTAATCAAAACAATTTCAGTATTTCTTCATGCTGATGTCCCCCCAAAAATGGCCAGTAAAATAAAACAGTATGGTTGTAAAATAAAACAGCCCAGCTAATAAAATAAACAGTACTTACAGAAACCAGACTTTTACCTTCAAGACGCTTTACTATAAGCATAGGTAATTCCACTCATTTCACTTTTGCAGGAAATTACCTCATATCCATTTTTGTGATTTCAGGGTCACCTTTGTTCTTCATGCATAATTCCCTGCAGGCTGCTTAGGACTGTCTTTAGATGCAGAAGCCAGAGAGTCATTCCAGATAGAGGCCATGAAATGCACCTAGAAGCTGTTAGTCCTTGCTAGTTGCTATGGAGAGTTGTCTCTCTCTGGTTTGCTTGCCTGCTTCAGATTTAGAAACTTTGTATTTCTTTTTTATGATACACTGTCTGCTAAAAGCAACCCATCTGAGGTATAAATAGCTGATACAATGCCACAATAAGTTGTATGCTTCATAGGCTCAGCAAGCAGAGAGCACATGTGTGCGTGTATGTATTTATGGATCCCCTTCAAATCTTTGCATACCAAATCATTGAACTACAGAACTTTGAGACCAAAACACCAAACTCATTCAAATCATTAAAATACTACTATGCATGTGCTGGCACTGGCCTAACTGCCCTGATAGTGTAAATTTGCTCAGAGCTACAAGAACAGGTAAATTATAGGCTTTAAGTTTTTGCGATAAGTTACCTGTTACAAGGATTGTTAGTAGAGATTACGGTACAGTGTGGATCAGGACATTTAGTCTTTTCCCCACTATAGTGCGATCTTTGAGTTGGTATATATAAGTTTCGAGGGAGGGTTGCAGGTTCAAAAAAACACTGTGAAGTGTATAATAGTCTAATTAATGGTTATTTTTAATTGTTTTGTAACATTTTTAAGTCTTTGGGTTGGTGCATGCATAGTGGTGTTTCAGTGTTGTGAAAATTCAGCATTGTAAGGTTTCATTGATAGGATACATTGGCATTTTAGTCTCAATGTTCTGTGGTTCACTGATTTGGTATGTGATGATTTGAAGTAGATCCATATGTCTATGTATATGTATGTTTACAGGTTTACTACTGAAATTGTGAAACTGCAATGGTCGACTGGTCACAATGTCGATCCAAAGTATTGAATATCTACCTTTGAAAAAGCAGTCAAGTCAAAAATGAATACATCGATACCCATAGTTAGTGTATTTGACAGAGCAGGAGGTGACATCAATTACCCATGCTATGCACCTTAATATACCTTTACACTCTACAGTTAATGGTACATTTCTTTCACTATTTTGCATGGAACAAGCTCCCCCCTGCACCTCCCATGTAGGGGGCTGCACTCCCATACCCCCTGCAAGTTATATATACCAACTCCTAGATCACACTACAGTGATAAATGGGTTAATTCCCTCTTCCTCACTGAACCACTATCTCCATTCACAATGCCAAACTCAGATAGTCAGACTACACCACCCATTCACTGTAGTGTAGTTGATGTTTTCTGGTTTGGCAATCTACCCATTGGAAAAGTGCCTATCGAACACATGCTTTTCAACTGCAGGCACTTCACAATTTCAATAGTAAACCATATATATATATATATATATATATATATATATATATATATATATGGGTCCCCTACTATTTACCGAAGCCTTGATTAAGCGACAAAGAAATCACTGACACCAAACGACCGACAACAAAAAGTACCGACAACGCAAAACACCGAACACCATAACACCGAACACCATAACACTGACACACTACACGTAAACGACACAGTACACTACAGGACATATCCACTAGCCCTAACCCAAACCCTAACCCTAAGGTCCGACACTACCGCACACTCTCCCTACCTGCACCCTAACCCTAACTCACTTACCCACCCCTAACCCCAAGCTCCGACACTACCGCACACTCACCTATCACACACCCTAACCCTACATCCCTCACTATTGCACACTTACCTGTCCGCTCCCTACTCCTAAATCCCTCACTATCGCATACTTACCAGGTCGCGCTTACACATTCCCCTTGTCGGTCTTCCGGCTGTCGGGATTCCAGCATGTCGGTCAACTGCGTTGTCGGTCGTTTGGTGTCGGTGATTTCTTTGTCGGCGAATCGGCGTTTCGGTAAATAGTAGGGGACCCATATATATATATATATATATATATATATATATATATTACTACACCAAATGTGGACATGCAAAATATCATTGCAAAGATGCAACAGGGGTTAAAGGTGCCCTGCATAGATGTAAATACCTGGAAACAATTTTTCCCTAGACGTCCTTCAGTAGAACCCTCCCAAGCTTTCCTGCTGTACTGCAGGCAACTCAGCTGCACATTCAGCAATGCTGCAAGAGTTTATAATCCCAAATCTTCAGTAGAATAAGTAATCCAAATAAAATCAGAAGACACAACCCTCGAACACAACCAGTAACCCGTAACAAAAAACACAGGGTTTCAAGAAGTCACTGATACCAAACATGGCTCGACAGAATGCTTTTAATGTCACTTCACAAGTAAATCATTTTGTTCAATAGAATAAGCCCCTTGTTAATCCTAAAGCAAATGCTGATCTAACTTGCCAACTCCATAACAGTACTTACAGTTTTAACCTGCTATAATGGACGGTCAGTTTCCCACCATTTTCCCAGCTAATTGACATGGGCATCCTGACACAATATAGTAGTTGCCTCATGTATACTGACAACCACTTACTTCTAAAGCAAACAAATACAGTATGTGAGAGATGTAATTATAACATGAAACTGGAATCAGTCCTCTCATGTAACAATAAACAGGACATCAGACAGGTTGTCAGCACACACCTCTCCTCTCTCACAAGCTAAAGTCATGACACATAAACCCACATTCATGGAGGCACTCACTAGAAGCATACCAAAAGATCAGAGAGCTCCCAAGTGCAAACCACTTGCACACACCAGAACACGAATAGAAACCACTACACTTAACAACACACATACCAGTGTCTCAGCAAATAAGCCTCTAAGGCAAAACACCTCAAGACCAAATGCCGTTGCCATAGGCACTCTATAGTGAGACACAAAGATGTCCCCCTCACCAGGCTGGACAAGGAGAAGGTCATGGTCACCTACCTGTCAGGTACCAGGATCCATCAAATCATGCATGCACTCAAGTCACTCAAGTCACTCAACAACAAGTAGCATTATGCCTTTGTCATAGTCCATGTTGGGTTGAATGACTTGAGATGAACCTCTCCGGACTATATGGAGAGAAACATGACATAACTCTCAGATTATGTGTCCCAGGCAGGTATGACTCTAACCCTACGCAGCGTTCTAATTCAGCATGATGTCACAATACAGACAAAAAATGATAGACTTCAAAGATTGTCTTAGCTACTGATGTCAGTTCAGGGGGATCCAGTATCTGTCAGTCTGGGAGGACATGGCAGACAGACCACTCTGTTTTTCCAGAGATGGTCTGAACCTTTCTCTTCTTGTCTTTTGGATACTGGGAAAGGCTCTTGCCTCCCACATTGTGCCTTTTTTTGGCAATGTCAGAAGAATTTCTGACGTAACAAAATCTACTCGAGACAAACTCAATGTTATGCTACTTAATGATAGGAGCCTAAACAGGAAACTGCATTCCCTGGGGCACTCCTATCCCTGAAAGATGCTGACATCTGTGCAGTCACTGAGACATGGTTCAGGGCTGCAGACTGCACCTGGTCCATGAAAGACTGCAATGCCTTACACATATTCAGACCTCAAAATGAGAACTAGCATGAAAGAACTAAAGGCAGAGGTGTATCCATCTTTTGTAAAGCTAAGTACACCTCGAGACTGGTTAAACAGTATGACTCTCTTGAGCTATTCCAGGTCCAACTAACTATAGGCAAAGTACCCTACCACATGATTGTTAGCTATCAGTCCTCTACCATGAGCCAAGTGAAACATACCGCCTACCTGGACCTATTGGAATCACTCACCATACAGCCAAACACCTTGGTTGTGGGAGATTTCAACCCTACTTCCATCAATTGAGTGACATACATGAGCACAAACATGATTGCCCAGAGGTTCTTGGACTTTGTCAATACAAATGCCCTGGAACAAATAGTCCACATCCCCCAAGGGGTTCAAATGTCATAGACTTAGTACTTACCAATATGGGGGTCACTGTATCCACCGCCCTATGTGGTTTCTCCTGTTGTAAGTTCAGACCATAAGTCATCCTTGTTCAAAGTATCAGACCTAACATCCCCAAAGAAGAAATAAAAGTAAAGAATTTTTCCAAAGATAACTTCCGACTACTAAGCAATAGTATACAAAGTTTCAAACCCCCTGCAAACACAGCCATCAATGACTCCTATGCAGAGGTGTACACAAATGCCTTGTGTAAACACCTATAGAACTGCATACACTCAGCTGTATCTGACCAGATCAAAACCAGGTACTCCCAGAAAAACAAGCCACCCTGGTGGACCTCAAGTCCAAATAGGTTATATAACAAAAGGAAGAAACTAATGTCTAAGAGCAAGAGGGAACTGACTTAGCAGAGAAAAAATTCCCCCCACAGCTTGAACAAGCAAATCAGGTATCTTGTAAAGTCCTCTAAAGCTAATTATGAAGTTAAAATAGCATCCCTAGCTAAGGATGACCATAAGGCATTCTTTAGCTACATCAGAAATCTAAAAGAGAATGCCCCGCTATGTGGTGAAATAGTTGTGGATGGTACCACTCATACAATACCTGAGGAAATTGCCAACCTGCTAGCTGACAGATATGGTACAAACATCACCCTTCTGCCCCCACCAGCCATACCCCAAAGCATTCCTGGACACTAGTCCCCTACCTAGTATCTCAAGAGAGCAGGTTATATCTGTACTCTCCGAGGACAAAAACATGACCTTAATGGGACTAGACAAATTCCCAAGTTGCTTACTTAGCAATCTAAAACAACATCTAGAGGAACCACTTGGCAGTCTCTTTAACCATACCCTGCAGTTTAGCACCTATGTCTCTTATGGATACAGGTAACCTGTAAATGGTTCTTCTCCCAGGCTCTTGCTTACACTTATCAACGGTACCAGAACATGTCAGAGATTTGGGATGCATGGCTAGGCTTAAAAAGGTCCTTGTGGTTGTTAGCCTAGTAAACATCTAAAAACCTATGAGAATTGTCTATGTTCCAGCAGACTGGAGAACAGCAACAGTAATTCCCTTGCACAAAGTGGGCCCATCAACTGACCCTGGGAACTATAGTTCCACAAACCTAACCAGTCACATTTACAAGGCCATGGAAAGAACCATCATGAACCTTATCAATAAGGACATAGACAACCTTTAAACTCTTTATCCAACCCATTTTGGCTTTGTTAAGGGTAAATCATGCTTGTCAAATCTGGTAGACTTCTTTGAGAATGTCAACAAAGCATTGATTGAAGTAAGAGAGTACATACAGCCTATCTTGATCTAGCCAAGGCTTTTGACACAATTCCCCACTCAGGTATCATTGAGAAAATCATCAAGCTGGGGATTAACACTTATATCACTAGATGGGAAGCCAAATGACTCACAGACAGAACTCACATTTTTATAGTTGGGACCCCACTTCTTCTAGTAGATCAGTCACCAGTGGCATACCTCAAGTATCTGTACTGGGCCAGTTACTGTCTGGAATCTATTTTCTAGAAGTCCAGGCCAAAGTAGGTGGCCTGTGGCTTACCAAGTTTTATGATGATTGCAAATTGGGTGCAATCATTGAGTCCCCAAACAATGATAACATATTAGATAAGGGGCTAGCACAGACAAATGATTGGTGCAAAAGCCATGGACTAAAACTAACCTCAAAAAGTGCATTATTATCTCCTTTGGCAAATAGGAATACCCTGCTAATTACAATATTGACAACACCCCCTAAGCCTGAAACCCAGTGGTGTGAGACTTGGGAACTCAGGTTGATAGAAATCTAAACTTGGATCACCATGTTTCCACAGTTGTGAGGAAAGTCTTCTACATTGCACATCTCATAACTAAGAGAATTGCATCCAGGTCTAAGAATGTTATAATTAGACCACTAATTCAGTACAAAGTCCCCTTTTGCTTGTACCTCACTAGACACCTGGAGCAGCTGGAGAGACCACAGAGGTTTCGCACAAGGAAAATTCAGGGCCTTCAAGCCATGTCTTACATGGATAGACTAAAAGCCCTGTCACTGTAATCTGTAATATATAGGCGGCTGAGAGGTGACTTGTGCCCAGCCTACAGGGCAGTCTTCAACCCTGACCCAATGGAAATAATGCACATCTGCAAATCAAATGAGACAAGACTCATTTGCTCCAGGGATCTTAACCTAGCCTATGATGTCAACAGAACATGCTGGAGAGACAGATATGTCTCCCAGAGATTGACGCTCCTTTGAAATAGACTCCCAATTCATGTGAAGCAGAGCTCCTCACTGACTATATTCAAGTGTAACCTGGACAATTGGATGGGAGACTGCAAATTCATCCTGAGGTGGCACCAATGTCCCTTACGGATGGAGGTAGCTGGTGTTGACCTTAGACTCGCTGTGCTAATAACATCCATCTATCCAAGGTCATATAGGGTAATTCAGGTCTAACATGGCTAAAATTTCATGGGTAACTCAGGTATAGCATAGCTAGGCTTATAAAGGCTCTAGGGCTGTTAGCCTGGTAACCTATGAATTTATAAGACTTTGAAAACATGGACGCCGACATACACTGAGAAACAGTTTTGATGAATGCAAAATTTAAACTAAAAAAAAAAACAAATATAAGTACCCCCACAACACTTGCTAATTATATATATTAACTCCAAGATAAGATCACACAAATGTGGGATAAGGGCATATTCCCCAACCCTGGGAATTGTGTGATCTTAGACACCTGCCAACCAACTGCTAAGGCAATCATAAATGGTTGATTAAACAGCTGTCAACCAAATACACACTCACCTTTGGCAGGAACCCATGTGTGTATAAATATATATATATATATATATATATATATATATATATATATATATATATTTAGGTTCATAGGTTAGTACTAGACTAACTGCCTTTGCGAGCCATTGTAAGCCTAGCCAATTATCCCTTGTGAGACTCAAACCCTGCACCTTGTATTTGTCCCATATGTGTATATATATATATATATATATCTATATATATATATATATATATATATATATATATATATATGTATATATATATATATATATATATATATATATATATATATATGTATATATATATATATATATAGGAGCCTAACTTTTCCTCAACAACAGACATCATCAATCCACACATCATGGAATGCCAGTCAGTGAATCTGAAAAACATTGATGCACAAAGGATTAAAAATGCATAAAACAAATGTAATCTTCATGTGAGGAGCTATCCTCCAAACACCCCTGCTAATTATATATACCAGCTCTGAGCTCACACTACAGTCGGAAAAGTCACTGTATGGTGATTTCTAAATTAAACAGCCAGCATTTTTGAACAGCTGATTTTCTGTCAGCTGCACCACCTTTCTCTCATCAAAGAAAACAGTCAATGATGAAAGACTATGATCCCAAGTACATATATATATATATATATATATATATATATATATATATATATATATATTTAAATAAGCAGATACTATAAAACAAATAAATAAATGAAAGAAAAATGGTAGGGAAATTGAACAATTAACTTGTTAGCTTCCTATGGATCAAATCTATTCCATGCACATGAAGAAAAACTATCACATGCCACCTGGATCTCATATTCACTCATAGATCCTTATTGTTTCAAAATCCAGCAAACTGCCACTGTAAGTCATTTAACAAAGAAATGCTGTCAAAAACAGAAACATTGCCAAAAATAAATAAATCGGTAATAAAAGTACCAACAAGCATGAGAAAAAGAAACGCCACTGACATCTATTACTAAATCTGAATACAAATAATAAAATATATAGAACAAAACAAGGTTATCACCATGGCACAAATTTAAAACACTCTACAGTAATAAAAGTGTCAAGTATATTACATAACCAGAACAGTAGAATGTATCCAGTAAGGTAAAAATAAATAACCACAAAAATAATCTCCTGAAGAAACTGAAAGCATAAACTCCAAAAAGGAAAAACAATGAAGGACAATAGGAAGGAGCAGGAAATGAAAACACAAAACAAAAACACCCACCCTAACCAAAGAAAGCAGTCACTCTAAGCATGAGTTCAATTCCACACTCATATACAAATGCAACAGAAATAATTTGCCAGGCATTATTTGACCTAGGAGGTAAATCTGAAGATAGAGTAAACAAAAGTAAGACACTGTATGAATATAAAAGCACATTGAAATAGAAATAAAATACGCAATCATTTACTTCAGAAACCTGAATAAATTAATCAAAATCAGGATACTGTCAACTAAGCCAAATTAAGAAAAATGAAAGGGATGCCATAAGCATTACTGTTTACATATACGTTTTTCAATTCTTGAAGTTGCCACCAAATTGATTAAGTCTGTAAACATTTTAGAAGCCAGGTAACCTGGAAAATGTAAATATCTTTATGTACTGCTGATATAGTAGTCTCCTCATATGTACTCCTTAGGCTGACATTGCAGGTTTTGTGAAGTGTTATTAGTTGATTATATTCTGGACTCTGCATAACAAACAGAAGTTTGACTAGTGTCTCTAAAATGACTAACCTGAAAATTTCAGACCAAAATTCCAGCAGTTAAAAAGATCTAAACCTACAAAGCTATCTATTAGTTAAATGACTAAAACAGCTATTTTACATTACAATACACCACACACATATACTTGCTATACACAAACTACTAAATATAAACTTCAGACTAAAGAAAATATACAGATATCCATTTCATAAGTGCAGTAACAGACTTGGGGGTGTGATGATACACATATTGCCACATTCCCCTTTTGGTATGGTGCACCACTTAGCAGCAGTAATATCAGTACCATGCATACCCCCCATACAGTATTCCATCCATATATAGGCATATATCACATGTATACACACACACACACACACACACACACACACACACACACACACACACACACACACACACACACACATATCTATCTATATATATATATATATATATATATATATATATATATATATATATAAAACATTACCTGACAAAATATTGAAAAGCCAAAAGAATTAATGCCAAAAGACCAAAACAAAACAAACAAAAAAAAAACAATGAAATCGTTGCACACCCATGTGCATGCGCACACACATGCAATAAATGACAGTGAAGGAGAAGCAAGCATAAATCAAATTACTTGCAACTTTAATCTGCAAGCAGAGAACGGAATAGTAGTCTTAAAACAAATGGAGAAACAGTGACAATGTGCTTGTCTTTTCAGCCTCTTTTATGCAGCACTGTATATTCAATTATTTAATCACTATTGGTTATGGAGCAAATGATTTATATGTTATTACATCAGCTGAAGCATAATTTGATGTCTAATGCCGGTGGTCTTGAATAAATGAGTCTGGATGATACAAGTGAAGAGAATTGTACCTGACAAGTCCAACATCTGTTTTTGCTGAGGCGCTGGGTGTAGCTGCACTAGACATGTCATTGAGGTCTATAGGACTGACGTTTTCCTGCTACTAAATTATTGTTTAGCCCTCATTTTGGATGACTACCACACTGATCTCTGATCTGTCACTACTAAGCCTTTGGCAACTTGAACTGAGGTGTACACAACCAGGAAACATCTCTGAAATTTGATACTTGTGATTTTTATAATAAAGTGCTTTCCCAATGAAATGACAGGAATGTCTGTCTAATTCACTTTAACCACAGTTAATGCTCTGTAACTTGAGTGGTAATGACGCTAACATTAAGCCTCTCCAGTACATTCCATGTAACGAATTGTGGTGTACAAATGGAGTCATAAAGGTGAATACCTCAGTGTCAAGAAATTATTTGTTGTGCACAAATGAACCTACAAACGTGATATGTCATTATCAGGAGATTTCCTAACTACTATAGGAACTTTCTCTAAATGACAATTAATAACAGTATTTTCAATATATTGCATATTATTATGAAAGGCTGCAGCTAAAAAAAAGACATGCAAAATGACAACTTCATGCTTTTACATCTTTCAGATAAAGAGTTGAAAGAATAGTACACAGGCACTTAAAATACTGCTGCTGAATTATGAATATGTTAGACAAAAACTCAGCATTCCATCTGACTAGTGTTAAAATCCAACAAATATCGAGGATTAATATACTTTCTTCCTTGAGTCTTTTCAAAACACCTGTGAGCATAGTAGTTACTCACCTTGTTTTCTGATGTGCCTGAGTTTGTTGGAGTGTTTAGCGTTTCCATTTCATTTGGCAGGCTAACCCTTGTCTGAAACTGCCTCTTTGAAAAGTTAAAGTAAAATGCCCTCAGGGATCTTTTTAATTTCACCTCTTGCACTAGCTGCCACTCTCTGGGCTCTTTGTTATAGGCACTAGTTACCCAAAGGTGTACTTTAACTTATTTGTAAAATACTTTCCCAGAAGGATGCAAAGTGTTGCTGGCTGGGTGCACATATCATGACAGGTGATGTCCAAGTAACTGAACTCTATGATTCGGTAAAGCTGGAAGACAATACCTGTATTCTAGTCTGAGCTTTAAACAAATGGATGTACCAGTGGGTTCATGGCTTCAAACTCATGATACTGTCATTAGATGAAGTCGATGTATAAAAAGAAACAGTGGTTTGCCCTGCTCTGCTCTTTTCTGGTTAGAAAGAAAAGCATATAGAGTTATGCTACCAACGAATTCTCATACTAAGGCTAAATGAGATTTAAAAGTCTGTACAGTCACTATAAATATCAGAAACTATGTACAAGAAGTATGCTAGATTAACTAAACTCCTAGCAAAATACATTTCATATAATAAAAAGTTTGTAATACACTTTGGATAGTTAATTGTTTACATACTTGTTTATTCACCAGGTGGATGGGCTTTTGCAGGGCAGTGGATGGGCTTGTACATGTCACTTTTCAGCCACTACCCAGGCTGAAGACAATAACAAAAGAGATACCTAGAATAGCGTTATGACTGTTGAACATAGAGGAATACATAATTAGCTAACACAATGGTTGGCAATGCCCTGGCTGGCAATCCATACAGTCTGCCTGACTCAGACCCATATAGCTAATGAGAACAGCTTATTTGTTGTTATAAGCATATCAGGAATACAAATGCGGTATCATTCTGCTCAAGGTATGGTATTGTTGCATTTTCCTTTACACTCTATTACAGTGGATTATCCTCACTGGGCTGCACTCATTCATATATATATATATATATATATATATATATATATATATAAAACAAATATACATCCGTGTTAATACAAGTTCTAAGTAAACTGCTAAACATGAACAGAAGAACAACATAGTTTTCAAATAGCATGTAAAAAACAGATATGTTTGTTACATGGACATCGGGCACTTTAAATATGGGATGTGCATGTATTTAAAAAGGTTATTGGATAATTGTTTGATCTATTTAAGATTGTGGCCAACCATCATGGCCGACACTATTCTTATGGATGGTCTTCCTACACTATTGGTGGGGAAGCCCAACATGGAAGAGTGAGAGTGTGTGTGGGCAACTCCCAAAGTGCCACCACTTCCACACCTCCATCCAATGTCATGGACACTTTTGGATGCCCTTACCTAATTTAACCTTTAACCCTAACCCTAAGACATACTCACATACATTAGCAGTAAAGTCAGAACAAACCTCTGAACTGATAAAGGAACCAATGTAGCAAACAGCAAAATAGTGAAGAAAAAGGCAAACTGGTTCCAACACAGCACTCTTTAATAGCAACACAACAAGGTAAGCACTTTCACGGATTACATCCGCTTCCTCAGACCAAAATATTAAAACTCAAGTCACATCTTTCAACATTCTAGCAGCCAATGAGGCACAATAATCACTGAACCAATTTAACACATTCATTGCCTTGTCTAAGCAGTGAAGAAGCTAACATCAGTGTTATATGTATATATACATATAATAAAATCTGTCTAAAAATATGTTTATAAAACTGGTCAATCTTGTGGACATATAAAACAAAAACCATAGCAAAGATATATATAAGAAACCAAGGACATAAGCCTGGTACTACTTGGTCAATGTTTCAGTGCTCTAGCTTTTAAAAAGGGCTTCAGAGACACGTTACTATTGAGACCTGGTGGTTTGTCAGCTTGATAGCTTTGCTATAGTTTTTATTTTATATGTCCACAAGATTGACTAGTTTTATATACATATTTTTAGACAGATTTTATTATATGTATATATATATATATATATATATATATATATATATATATATATATATATATATATATATTAGTATATTTAGATGTTGATACATTTTAGAATTTATATTTATGTGATAGACCAGAGTCAGTTTTCATTATGTACTTAGCCATTTTTGAGCTGCAATGTATGTTTTATAGTGTTGCTGATTTACACACTGATGTTAGTTTCTTCACTGCTGGTTGATCTTATAGGTTACAAGTTCAAAGGTAAATTCTAGGCTAACTGCCCTAAGGTGCCATTTTGAGTCTAGCCAATAACTTGGCAGTTAGGATAGAACCCTGTACTTTGTGTTTAGAAGGTGAAGATCTTAACCAATATACCAAACCCACTCCCCCTCCTGAGCAGAATGACTTTAACAATAACTATTACAGGTATATATTTTCAATTCAGAGAGCTGTACTATTGCACAATGTTTTGTTGTAGCTTTTACATAACTAAGTCATACCATCATTGAGAAGGGATTTTTAATTTCCTTACATGAATATAGTTAGGTAACTATACCTTGCTTATTCAAAACATACACCAGCTTGGTCTGTATGAACCAATTGTGTTCATGTTTATAGCTACTTTACCACAAGAGTATGCTAAAGTACTGTTTGTGGATGCCATTGCAACATTCTGGTTAAGTTAAAACTACACTTCCATTATTTTTCCATAACCCTTTAAAAAGAAAATAATTATTTTGTGTTTGTGCAGTAGAATCTAATCTGTTGTTTCAGGTTTCCACTGCTAAATGTAACAGCAAGCTGCTTCTCCTGGGATGTTGTGACTGAAGAGTGTTTGATAGATGCAATCAAAATCAGCAAGCATTTTCATAATGATGTGAATTTATTTTACATTATTAAAATGGATTCTCTAAGTATTTATTTTATCATGTATGCAGAAGATCATATCAGGCCTGACTAATTAACGAATGGCAATGAGTTTTTATTTGATCATCAACTGTGCTGTCAGTGGAAAAGATCAGAAAGAAAATTTAGAAAAAAGATCAACAGAAAACATCCTACTGTACACTTGAAAAGGATTTTGCAGAGTAGTATTTCATTTGCACAAATTTTTAACTGTTCTTAAAAGCAAAATAAAATGCACTGATAATAAAACATTTTAAATATAACTTTAGTAAAGTAAGTAATTCTTCTGATTCCACATATTCCACATCTAGCTTTGCTGCGCTCTCACTATTTCTTGTACATCTTGTTTTATGAACACTGCTGTCTTCTATACTTTGGCTAGCTGAAAGATACCCTTATTAGTAGGCTTAATAAATGCACACAACAATAACAAATGCAGTCTAAAATCCATAAGGGCTAATTTGCAACTGATTTATGTGAGACTTCTGTGTACAGCATTTGACGTGAAACACTGTAAATAGCTCATCAGCATTTAATGGTACATAATCCAAATATAACATGCCCTTTTTAAAAATGTGTACACACACACACACACACACACACACGCACACACACGCGCACACACACGTGCACACATGCACACCCACACACACACACACACACACACACACACACACATGCAAACAACCCAATGAGAACATAGAAAGTGCAGCTACACATTTATATTTAGCTGTTTAGTTGATTACATGTATTTTAACTATTTTTATCTTTTAATATTATTTTTCCAGGTAAGCAGGATGGTCTTCAGATCTTTTTACATCACAACCCAAGCTTACAAAAGCTTGCAATGGAGCACATACAGAACTAACGGCAGAGCACATTTCTCCCCAAGCATAATATGTCACATAATAAGATAAAATGGGAAATGGGAGAGTACATCAACATGCTTTGTGAACCAAAACTCCAATGAACTGCCATCTTAGTTAGACTCATATGGAGACAAGAAATCTAGTTACAGTCAAAGAGCATATTACAAAAGTCAAGAAGTGTGCAGTGCACATGAGACTTGAACCCAGATCTTCCAGATAGCCATTCCAGCTACTCTACCACTAAAAGCTATTGAAGCAGCTGAGAAGTGGGCAAGGCTTTTAAGCATCAACTCTGGCTCCTATGTGGATGATACACACACACTGAAATTAGAAGCTTTCAGATGCAAAAATCCTGGACAAAGTCCAGTATGCCAAATGAAAGTATACTTAACCATTTCAACCACTGATATCAAGGCTGCATTGAGATTAAATAAATCAAAAATACACATCACAAAAGGGCATAGCCAAGATGGTTATATACCACCACAACAGCCAGAAGAAAGAGAACCAAATTTTACTAAACACTTGTCTAGAACCTCGGCCAAAAGGTCTTTCAAGAGTTAGAATCATACAAAATCTTCAATTTAAATATACACATCAATAAAAATCAGCAAATCAACTGAATAAACCAATTAAAAAACAACCAATCACCATTTAAAAATAATTATAGCAACATTTTTCAAGTTAAATTCCACATTTAATCCAGCAGGTGTCAGTGTGCCATACTTTAAAATAAATAAACGTTCCTTATAACGCAGTTTATCTGTCAAATATACAGTACCAAAAACTTGAACTTTTTCTAAAATTGCACCCTGTAATCAACTACCATCCCCTTCATGATGAAGAATAAAATGTATCGCTAAAGGCCTTTCACTCGTTTTATTTCTAATGTCCCTCAGGTGTTCTTGCAGCCTAATATTGAAAGACCCTTTGCTTTCACCTACATAAAAAGGCTGCATGAACATTTTAATGCATAAAGAATACCCTCAGTGTTAGAGCTAAAAACCTCCTTAGGTATATGTACAATATTATTGATTATACCAAAAAAACCTAACAATACATTTACATACTGAACAGTTTCCACAACGCATAGTACCCACATTCCTAGGTTCCATTACTAATCTAGTATGAGTAGTAGAGTAATACCTGTGCACAATCACATCGGTTATACTTTACCCCCACTTGCATGAGACAGATGGTAAATTAGGTAAGAACTCAGCTAAATCTTTATGTTTAACAAAAAAAAAATGAATAAATAAAATTAACAATATCCTTGAAAAACATCTACCATTTTGAATAATTTTAGCATACTGATCAAACATTATCAAACAATGTTTGTGTTTCAAATTCTCTTTGTTTAAATAAAACAAAAGTCCTTAAAGTTCTTTTTCTAAAACCCCATCAACATTACAAAGCCTACAAATATGAAGTAACTCTCCATAAGACAATGATTTGATCAGGTGTGGAGGGTGGAAACTTTTCCCATCCAGAAAGTGATTACCATTCTCAAACTTTCTATGCACCGTAGTACTAATTCTACCACCCACTATACCATCCAGTTGTAAATCAAAAAAAAGAAAAAATACACCTGTCTACCACACTGTATACCATCAAATTGCAACCCAAAAGCATTTTGTTGCAATTCTTGCAAAAAATCATCAACAAATAACTCATCAGTATTTAACAACATATTTTTTATAAACATTCAAATTGTATAAAAATTTTATTTCAAACAAACCCATAAATAGGCTGGCATACATGGGGGCAAAGGGAGCCCCAATTGCTGTCCCTTTTAATTGGGGATATATCTCTGAATTAAATAAAAAAAAAAATTGTCAAACAAAAATATACTAATTCAATAATATAACTAGACAAAGGACTCTCTCCTAAAAATAAACTCAAAGCCTCTATACCTAAACAATGGTGTATATTGGTATAGAGACTTTTTACATCCACTGTTAACCAATACTCACCTTCTGACAATTCAACTGTTTTATTTTTTTCTGAAAAATCAAAACTATTACATAGACAAGAATCCAACCTCACCACTGATGATAACAGATATTTATGAAACAAAAGAACCACGTTATGCAAAAAAAATAATTGCTAGCTGAAACAATAGTGCATCCTGGTGGAGAGGTAAGACTACTGCGTACTTTGGGCAAACAATAAAAAGTTGACAAAGTGCAACCTGTTACTGAAACTTCAAATCCACATTGTTTTTAAATAAATAACCCAACCTATGGCCCTTTGGAATCAAATGATGAAACTCTAATAAAACTTTCTTTTAAGCAACCAGTGTAACTATTACATAATTACTAGAACTCTCAAACTATCATAACACATTTTTCATACTGGGTATGATGCATGACAACTATTATTGGATGGCTTAAACATTAGATCATCAAGCTGACTCATACTTTCTAACACCAAAAACTCAGCATTAGTAAGATTATAACTTACTTTATTGCCAGCTTATTATAAACCATCTTTAACAGAAAAAAATCACCATGACCGAAAAATTCTTAACTACCTAATGCATAAAAGGAGGACTAAACTTAGTTTTGTAAGTAATATCAGTGGTATTCAATAAACACTACGCATGTATGTATGTATGAACTCACTTTTGTAAGTAATATCAGTGGTATTCAATAAACACTACGCATGTATGTTTGTATGAACTCACCTTTGTAAGTAATATCAGTGGTGTTCAATAAACACTATGCATGTATGTATAAACTCACTTTTGTAAGTAATATCAGTGATGTTCAATAAATACTATGCATGTACGTATAAACTCATTTGTGTAAGTAATATCAGTGGTGTTCAATAAACACTATGCATGTATGTATAAACTCACTTTTGTAAGTAATATCAGTGGTGTTCAATAAACACTGTGCATGTATGTATAAACTCACTTTTGTAAGTACTATCAGTGGTGATCAATAAAGACTATGCATTTATGTATAAACTCACTTTTGTAAGTAATATCAGTGGTGTTCAGTAAATACTGTGCATGTATGCATAATTCACTTTTGTAAGTATTATCAGTGGTGTTCATAAACACTATGCATGTATTTATAAACTTTCTTTTGTAAGTAATATCTGTGGTGTTCAATAAACACTATGCATTAATGTGTAAACTCACATTTGTAAGTAATATCAATGGTGTTCAATAAACACTATGCATTTATGTATAAACTCACTTTTGTAAGTAATATTAGTGGTGTTCAGTAAACACTATGCATTTATGTATAAACTCACTTTTGTAAGTAATATCAGTGGTGTTCAGTAAATACTGTGCATGTATGCATAATTCACTTTTGTAAGTATTATCAGTGGTGTTCATAAACACTATGCATGTATTTATAAACTTTCTTTTGTAAGTAATATCTGTGGTGTTCAATAAACACTATGCATTAATGTGTAAACTCACTTTTGTAAGTAATATTAGTGGTGTTCAGTAAACACTATGCATTTATCTATAAACTCACTTTTGTAAGTAATATCAGTGGTGTTCAATAAACACTATGCATTTATGTATAAACTCACTTTTGTAAGTAATATCAGTGGTGTTCAATAAAGACTATGCATTTATGTATAAACTCACTTTTGTAAGTAATATCAGTGGTGTTCAGTAAATACTGTGCATGTATGCATAATTCACTTTTGTAAGTATTATCAGTGGTGTTCATAAACACTATGCATGTATTTATAAACTTTCTTTTGTAAGTAATATCTGTGGTGTTCAATAAACACTATGCATTAATGTGTAAACTCACTTTTGTAAGTAATATCAATGGTGTTCAATAAACACTAAGCATTTATGTATAAACTCACTTTTGTAAGTAATATTAGTGGTGTTCAGTAAACACTATGCATTTATCTATAAACTCACTTTTGTAAGTAATATTAGTGGTGTTCAGTAAACACTATGCATTTATCTATAAACTCACTTTTGTAAGTAATATCAGTGGTGTACAATAAACACTATGCATTTATGTATAAACTCACTTTTGTAAGTAATATCAGTGGTGTTCAATAAAGACTATGCATTTATGTATAAACTCACTTTTGTAAGTAATATCAGTGGTGTTCAGTAAATACTGTGCATGTATGCATAATTCACTTTTGTAAGTATTATCAGTGGTGTTCATAAACACTATGCATGTATTTATAAACTTTCTTTTGGAAGTAATATCTGTGGTGTTCAATAAACACTATGCATTAATGTGTAAACTCACTTTTGTAAGTAATATCAATGGTGTTCAATAAACACTATGCATTTATGTATAAACTCACTTTTGTAAGTAATATTAGTGGTGTTCAGTAAACACTATGCATTTATGTATAAACTCACTTTTGTAAGTAATATCAGTGGTGTTCAGTAAATACTGTGCATGTATGCATAATTCACTTTTGTAAGTATTATCAGTGGTGTTCATAAACACTATGCATGTATTTATAAACTTTCTTTTGTAAGTAATATCTGTGGTGTTCAATAAACACTATGCATTAATGTGTAAACTCACTTTTGTAAGTAATATTAATGGTGTTCAATAAACACTATGCATTTATGTATAAACTCACTTTTGTAAGTAATATTAGTGGTGTTCAGTAAACACTATGCATTTATCTATAAACTCACTTTTGTAAGTAATATCAGTGGTGTTCAATAAACACTATGCATTTATGTATAAACTCACTTTTGTAAGTAATATCAGTGGTGTTCAATAAAGACTATGCATTTATGTATAAACTCACTTTTGTAAGTAATATCAGTGGTGTTCAGTAAATAATGTGCATGTATGCATAATTCACTTTTGTAAGTATTATCAGTGGTGTTCATAAACACTATGCATGTATTTATAAACTTTCTTTTGTAAGTAATATCTGTGGTGTTCAATAAACACTATGCATTAATGTGTAAACTCACTTTTGTAAGTAATATCAATGGTGTTCAATAAGCACTATGCATTTATGTATAAACTCACTTTTGTAAGTAATATTAGTGGTGTTCAGTAAACACTATGCATTTATCTATAAACTCACTTTTGTAAGTAATATCAGTGGTGTACAATAAACACTATGCATTTATGTATAAACTCACTTTTGTAAGTAATATCAGTGGTGTTCAATCAACACTATGCATTTATGTATAAACTCACTTTTGTAAGTAATATCAGTGGTGTTCAATAAAGACTATGCATTTATGTATAAACTCACTTTTGTAAGTAATATCAGTGGTGTTCAGTAAATACTGTGCATGTATGCATAATTCACTTTTGTAAGTATTATCAGTGGTGTTCATAAACACTATGCATGTATTTATAAACTTTCTTTTGTAAGTAATATCTGTGGTGTTCAATAAACACTATGCATTAATGTGTAAACTCACTTTTGTAAGTAATATTAATGGTGTTCAATAAACACTATGCATTTATGTATGAACTCACTTTTGTAAGTAATATTAATGGTGTTCAGTAAACACTATGCATTTATCTATAAACTCACTTTTGTAAGTAATATCAGTGGTGTTCAATAAACACTATGCATTTATGTATAAACTCACTTTTGTAAGTAATATCAGTGGTGTTCAGTAAATACTGTGCATGTATGCATAATTCACTTTTGTAAGTATTATCAGTGGTGTTCATAAACACTATGCATGTATTTATAAACTTTCTTTTGTAAGTAATATCTGTGGTGTTCAATAAACACTATGCATTAATGTGTAAACTCACTTTTGTAAGTAATATCAATGGTGTTCAATAAGCACTATGCATTTATGTATAAACTCACTTTTGTAAGTAATATTAGTGGTGTTCAGTAAACACTATGCATTTATCTATAAACTCACTTTTGTAAGTAATATCAGTGGTGTTCAATAAACAGTATGCATGTCTGTATAAACCCACTTTTGAAAGTAATGTCAGTGGTGTTCAATAAACACTATGCATTTATGTATAAACTCACTTTTGTAAGTAATATCAGTGGTGTTCAGTAAATACTGTGCATGTATGCATAATTCACTTTTGTAAGTATTATCAGTGGTGTTCATAAACACTATGCATGTATTTATAAACTTTCTTTTGTAAGTAATATCTGTGGTGTTCAATAAACACTATGCATTAATGTGTAAACTCACTTTTGTAAGTAATATCAATGTTGTTCAATAAGCACTATGCATTTATGTATAAACTCACTTTTGTAAGTAATATTAGTGGTGTTCAGTAAACACTATGCATTTATCTATAAACTCACTTTTGTAAGTAATATCAGTGGTGTTCAATAAACAGTATGCATGTCTGTATAAACCCACTTTTGAAAGTAATATCAGTGGTGTTCAATAAACACTGCATTTATGTATAAACTCACTTTTGTAAATTAATATCAGTGGTGTACAATAAACACTATACATTTATGTATAAACTCACTTTTGTAAGTAATATCAGTGATGTTCAATAAACACTATGCCAGTATGTATAAACTCACTTTTGTAAGTAATATCTGTGGTATTCAATAAACACTATGCATTAATGTGTAAACTCACTTTTGTAAGTAATATCAATGGTGTTCAATAAACACTATGCATTTATGTATAAACTCACTTTTGTAAGTAATATTAGTGGTGTTCAGTAAACACTATGCATTTATCTATAAACTCACTTTTGTAAGTAATATCAGTGGTGTACAATAAACACTATGCATTTATGTATAAACTCACTTTTGTAAGTAATATCAGTGGTGTTCAATCAACACTATGCATTTATGTATAAACTCACTTTTGTAAGTAATATCAGTGGTGTAAAATAAACACTATGCATGTATGTATAAACTCACCTTTGTAAGTAATATCAGTGGTGTTCAATAAACAGTATGCATGTCTGTATAAACTCACTTTTGTAAGTAATATCAGTGGTGTTCAATAAACATGCATTAATGTGTAAACTCACTTTTGTAAGTAATATCAGTGGTTGTTCAGAAAATACTATGCATGTATGTATAATCTCACTTTTGTAAGTAATATCACGGGTGTTCAATAAACACTATGCATGTGTGTATAAACTCAATTCTGTATGCCATATCGGTGGTGTTCAATAAACACTATGCAAATATGTATCAACTCACTTTTGTAAGTAATATCAGTGGTGTTCAATAAACACTGTGCATGTAAGTATTACACTGACTTTTGTAAGTAATATCAGTGGTGTTCACTAAACACTGTGCATGTATGTATAAACTCACTTTTGTAAGTAAAATTAATGGTATTCAATAAACAATATGCATGTATGTATCAACTCACTTTTGTAAGTAATATCAGTGGTGTTCAATAAACACTATTCATTTATGTATAAACTCACTTTTGTAAATAACACTGGTGTTCACACAACACTATGCATGTATGTATAAACTCACTTTAGTAAGTAATATCAGTGGTGTTCAATAAACACTATGCATGTATGTATAAACTCACTTTTGTAAGTAATATCAATTGTGTTCAATAAACACTATCCATGTATGGATAAACTCACTTTTGTAAGTATTATCAGTGGTGTTCAATAAACACTATGCATGTATGTATAAACTCACTTTTGTAAGTAATATCAGTGGTGTTTAGTAAACACTTTGCATATATGTATAAACATACTTTTGTAAGTAATATCTGTGGTGTTCAATAAACAGTATGCATGTATAAACTCCCTTGTGTAATTGATATCGGTGGTGTTCATTAAACACTATGCATGTATGAATAAACTCTCTTTTATTAGTAATATCAGTAATGTTTGATAAACACTATGCATGTATGTATAAACTCACTTTTGTAAGAAATATCAGTGGTGTTTAGTAAACACTTTGCATATATGTATAAACATACTTTTGTAAGTAATATCTGTGGTGTTCAATAAACACTATGCATGTATAAACTCCCTTGTGTAATTGATATCGGTGGTGTTCATTAAACACTATGCATGTATGAATAAACTCTCTTTTATTAGTAATATCAGTAATGTTTGATAAACACTATGCATGTATGTATAAACTCACTTTTGTAAGAAATATCAGTGGTGTTCAATAAACACTATGCATTAATGTGTAAACTCACTTTTGTAAGTAATATCAGTGGTGTTCAATAAACACTATGCATGTATGTTTAAACTCACTTTTGTAAGTAATATCAGTGGTGTTCAATAAACACTATGCATGTATGTATAAACTCACTTTTGTAAGTAATATCAGTGGTGTTTAGTAAACACTTTGCATATATGTATAAACATACTTTTGTAAGTAATATCTGTGGTGTTCAATAAACACTATGCATGTATAAACTCCCTTGTGTAATTGATATTGGTGGTGTTCATTAAACACTATGCATGTATGAATAAACTCTCTTTTATTAGTAATATCAGTAATGTTTGATAAACACTATGCATGTATGTATAAACTCACTTTTGTAAGAAATATCAGTGGTGTTCAATAAACACTATGCATTAATGTGTAAACTCACTTTTGTAAGTAATATCAGTGGTGTTCAATAAACACTATGCATGTATGTATAATCTCACTTTTGTAAGTAATATCACGGGTGTTCAATAAACACTATGCATGTGTGTATAAACTCACTTTTGTAAGTAATATCAGTGGTGTTCAATAAACATTATGCATGTGTGTATAATCTCACCTCTGTATGCCATATCAGTGGTGTTCAATAAACACTATGCAAGTATGTATTAACTCACTTTTGTAAGTAATATCAGTGGTGTTGAATAAACACTATGCATGTAAGTATTACACTGACTTTTGTAAGTAATATCAGTGGTGTTCAATAAACACTATGCATATATGCATGAACTCACTTTTGTAAGTAATATCAGTTGTGTTCAATAAACACCATGCATGTATGTATAAACTCACTTTTGTAAGTAATAGTGGTGTTCAATAAACACGATGCATGTATATATAAACTCAATTTTGTAAGTAATATCAGTGGTGTTGAATAAACACTATGCATGTATGTATGAACTCAATTTTGAAAGTAATATCAGTGGTGTACAATAAACACTATGCATTTATGTATAAACTCACTTTTGTAAGTAATATCAGTGGTGTTCAATAAACCCAATGCATTTATGTATGAACTCACTTTTGTAAGTAATATCAGTGGTGTTTATCAAACACTATGCATGTATGTATAAACTCACTTTTGTAAGTAATATCAGTGGTGCTCAATAAACACTAGGCAAGTATGTATAAACTCACTTTTCTAAGTAATAGCTGTGGTGTTCAATAAACACTATGCATTTAGGTTTAAACTCACTTTTGTAAGTAATATCAGTGGTGTTCAACAAACACTATGCATGTATGTATAAACTCACTTTTGTAAGTAATATCATTGGTGTTCAATAAATACTATGCATGTATGTATAAACTCACTTTTGTAAGTAATATCAGTGGTGTTCAATAAACACTGTGCATGTATGTATGAAATCACTTTTGTAAGTAATATCAGTGGTGTTCAGTAAATACTGTGCATGTATGCATAATTCACTTTTGTAAGTATTATCAGTGGTGTTCATAAACACTATGCATGTATTTATAAACTTTCTTTTGTAAGTAATATCTGTGGTGTTCAAAAAACACTATGCATTAATGTGTAAACTCACTTTTGTAAGTAATATCAATGGTGTTCAATAAACACTATGCATTTATGTATAAACTCACTTTTGTAAGTAATATTAGTGGTGTTCAGTAAACACTATGCATTTATCTATAAACTCACTTTTGTAAGTAATATCAGTGGTGTTCAATAAACACTATGCATGTATGTATAAACTCACTTTTGTAAGTAATATCAGTGGTGTTCAATAAACACTATGCATGTATGTATAAACCCACTTTTGAAAGTAATAGTGGTGTTCAATAAACACTATGCCAGTATGTATAAACTCACTTTTGTAAGTAATATCAGTGGTGTTCAATAAACAATATGCATGTATGTATAAACTCACTTTTTTAAGTAATATCAGTGATGTTCAATAAACACTATGCATTTATGTATAAACTCACTTTTGTAAGTAAAATCAATGGTGTTCAATAAACACTATGCATGTATGCATAATCTCACTTTTGTAAGTAATATCAGGGGTGTTCAATAAACACTATGCATTTATGTATAAACTCACTTTTGTAAGTAATAGTGGTGTTCAATCAACACTATGCATTTATCTATAAACTCACTTTTGTAAGTAATATCAGTGGTGTAAAATAAACACTATGCATGTATGTATAAACTCACTTTTGTAAGTAATATCAGTGTTGTTCAATAAACAGTATGCGTTTATGTATAAACTCACTTTTGTAAGTAACATCAGTGGTGTTCAATAAACACTATGCATTTATGTATAAACTCACTTTTGTAAGTATTATCAGTGATGTTCAATAAACACTATGCATTTATGTTTAAACTCACTTTTGTAAGTAATATCAGTGATGTTGAATAAACACTATGCATTTATGTATAAACTCACTTTTGTAAGTAATAGTGGTGTTCAATCAACACTATGCATTTATGTATAAACTCACTTTTGTAAGTAATATCAGTGGTGTTCAGTAAACACTATGCATGTATGTATAAACTTACTTCAGTGGTTTTCAATAAACACTATGCATGTATGTATAAACTCACTTTTGTTAGTAATATTAGTGGTGTTCAATAAACACTATGCATTTATGTATAAACTCAGTTTTGTAAGTAATATCAGTGGTGTTCAATAAACACTATGCCTGTTTGTATAAACTCACTTTTGTATGTAATATCAGTTGTCCCCTACAATAATACACATCACACCAAATGACATTTGACGACCTTTATTAAATTTCCATAATATAGCTTTGATCACCAACTTTATTAATTACAACTATTCATGATATAATTGATTCTAAATACAGCACAACATCCTTGTAATATTAATCAGGGCAGCGTACCTACTCTCCATGCCCCAGTAAGCAGCGTCCATACCTCTACTCACTTACTTTACTTATGAAGCAGCGTCCCATCTCACTTCATTGTTAATCAGGGAAGCGTACCTACTCACCCTGCCCAACAAGCAGGGTCCATACCTCTGCTCCATTACTTTACTTATTAAGCAGCGTCCCAACTCACTTCATGCACCATCCTTTGAATTACCTTCCCCCAAATAAGCACCATCCTTACCTCAGCTTGCTTATCTATTCAGCAAGCTTCCTCCAACTACTCATTTCCTTTCCCCAGATCCTTGAAATGAAATCCAGACATCAGAGGGGGAACTGAAGAGGGCAAGCCTATCCCTCTTCTCCTCCTACCCCCACTGATAAATAACCCTACTCCCCACCAACAAAAAGAGGACAGGTGGGTGGGAAGTTCACATCAAAATGTGATTGTTTAACCCAACTACACCAGACTAATCCTCTTAAGCCCCTCCCCATCATTATCTCATTTCCTCCCAAGTATCTCTGCCTCCACTTAACCCTTTGACCTCACCAACCCACTTAACTCTCCCTAATATTAACCTAATCCCTCTATGAAGATGTCCCGGGACAGCTTAGTTTGCTGCCAAACTTCATTGATCCCGGTCCCCTTCAATAATACACATCACACCAAATGACATTTTATGAGCTTTATTAAATTTCCATAGCATAGCTTTGATCACCAAATTTATTAATTACAACTATTCATGATATAATTGATTCTAAATACAGCATAACATCCTTGTAATGTTAATCAGGGCAGCGTACCTACTCACCCTGCCCCAGTAAGCAGCGTCCATACCTCTACTCACTTACTTTACTTATGAAGCAGTGTCCCATCTCACTTCAGTGTTAATCAGGGCAGCATACCTACTCACCCTGCCCAACAAGCAGGGTCCATATCTCTGCTCCATTACTTTACTTATGCAGCAGCGTCCCAACTCAATTCATGCACCATCCATTGAATTACCTTCCACAAAATAAGCACCATCCTTACCTCAGCTTGCTTATCTGTTCAGCAAGCTTCCTCCAACTACTCATTTCCTTTCCCCAGATCCTTGAAATGAACATCCAGACATCACAGGGGGAACAGAAGAGGGCAAGCCTATCCATCTTCTCTGCCAACCAGCCTGACCAGGCTGTTCCCCCTCCCTTCTACCCAACATCGTTCAATCCACTTCCCATAATGGGAAGGGTCAAGCCAAACATAATTTGGTGTACCCATCATCTGTAAAGCACCTTAGAGTCCCATCATAAATCCCTTTTCCATGCCATCACTGAAACACACCCTAATGAAACTAAATAAAGTAGGATTACCATGACCTCGTTGAAACACCGGAACATCCACACCAAGAGAACACATACCCTTTTAGCCCACTGCCTTCAAAGCTGAGATCATGGCTCAACCTGAATGTATTGACAGCCTATAACCACAACAAAACCACAAACTATAACCTGTTGAACTCAAGACGTCACCCAGTCAAACAACTAGTAGCAAGTCTCACACCCAAGACCCTGCTAACCGTAGCATATCACCTTAGCCCCACAATACCCAATTCTATATGTGCAACAACTCCATTACTGTAGAGAACAGTCTAACTCCAAAACTTTAATGTCCTGACCTTAGATGGCAAAATCCAGCACCCCTTGACCTAGTTCCTGAAAACTCGCCTATGCTCAGCAATGAAATACTCTATGTGCCAAGCCATAAACACCCCCAATTTATTCATTACCAAACCATTCTTAACCCCTGTTTGTCCCTAGCCTTTCCCCTAAAAAGCTCATTCCTTATGTTACCTATACCACTAGTATCCTACCACTGCCTTATCCTGCAGCCAGGCTTCCTTATACATTCTAACTCACCTGTAACAATGCACCAGTTTCTAAAACTACCTCAAGACAGCCACCTACCTACCATGCTTCCTAAAACCTTATCTGCAAAATTCACCTAAACCGCAAGTGAAATGATCCTTGTGCTATTCTGTAAAACCTTAACCTGGTATGTAACATTAACACCACCTACTCAAGAGACAAATTTGTCACCAAAAAATGCCACCCGTTAGAAACAAACTCCAGCATCATGTCAAAAACCTTCTTGGCCCTTCCCCCACATACAGTTCAAATAACTGGACGAGTGAATACAACCACCCAAGGTTCCTAGAAAGCAAGGCTTGAACTTCACTGGCTTGCAGGAGCCTTAGAGCTGTAGCCTAATACATTCTTGTGCTCCTGTGAAGATCATGACCCTAGGCATCCTGTGAGATCCCCGCACTCCCCATAAACCATCTCCGACAGTTTTCCCCTTTGGCCCCCTTTTCCCAACTCTTCCTTACTCGCCCCCTATACCAATGCAAAATCAGATCCCACTAATTAAACACAGAGTTCAAACATGCCTTAGTAAGATGATTACTCAGAGCCTCCTTGTGCCCCATTCAAATGGCAAGAATGTCCATCCTATCAAAAACATCACCTTTCTAATCTCCTTTTCAAGCCACTGAATAATGCCTTCTGCACTCCAGCAATCTGCAAAGAAAGAAACAATGATAAATTCTATGTGCACACATCCCATCATTACTTCCTATGGAGGTACTGACCAGGACCCCTGCCACCCCATCAAACCCTTACCTATGGCCAATGGCTGTGCTCCCTTTTAATATTGAATGCAAATGCCCAAAAGCAGAAACAAGTTTCAACATTAATCTAACATACTAACAATTAATAGAACAAATTGTACAACCCATTAACTCTGATATATAAACTCAAAATGCCCATCCTTCTCTGACTAGCACTGTAAATTCCTCTAACAAAACTCAACAACTTTGAAATCCACTTACTTCCATCAGCAACTGTTGCTCACTTTTGTACCCCTCACCACTGCTTCCATCATCTGTGAATTCACTGTATCGCCACAACTGGTACTCGGCACACCACCATTTCCATCAGTAATTGTTGCCCACTTGTGTGTAACCTCCTCGCTCGCCACTGCTTCCATCATTGCACATTCACTGTGTATCAGCACAACTGGTCCTCGCATCTACAAAGAAAAGGACAAAGTAAACCATCTAATATATAAAATAAGGCTCCATCTTATACCCACCTATTCCAAATTACAGCCGCAGTTTTTCAAGACCCCATCTGCAAGAAAGAAAAGACATGTAAATCATCCCAAAATACATAACACACATTTCAAGACATCTTCATGGACAACCTATCCTGTCAACCCAGAAGGAATGTACCACCGCCACTCATCTATGACAAAGATGCCATAACTGAAACTATGCTTCCCATGACCCTATCAAATACCCAAGATAAATTTCACTATCAGTCGAGCATGATAAAACTAAACTCCCACCCATGAAAGGACCCCTAATATCCATCAAAGTTATAAGGGTTAGCTCATCTTGACTAATCCCCATCCTTCAGAGAAAATGGTATAAATACATAACCACTTTCACCTCCCAGTCCTCTCCCTACATTTCTGCAGGTGGAAAGTAATGCAGGCTGCCCCAGTAGTAATTTATGTGTCATCTCCCATGTTATTAATTCTTAACTCCTGTCTCCCCCAATTATCCATGTAGTAATTCCAGAAAGGCATACAGGAGTTCATTGTTGGATCACTATTTACTTCTGAAATAGTCTTACATTAGCCTGGAACAATATATTGGTCGCATGGTCATTAACTTCTGCTATGCTTACCGGGTGTAACATTTCCCCATTCTATCAGGGGATAAAATATATATTTAAACTGATAACCATCTAATATTTAATTCATAATATTCCTAACAAGTGAAAGGATTTGTTGATTTGTGGGGAATCACTTTGATATACCTGCTCATACTAAAACACAAGAGTAGCTACAGACTTCATGAACAATGGTCCTCTGAGAACGAATATTGCTCAGCAGCCAGGAGCAGAAATATGTTAGTTGCAGCAAATCCAAACATTGTAAGCAACTGATTTAATTCAAAAAGGAAAAGATTGTTTTCTTGACAGTCATATGTAATTGCTTGCCAGAAATATACACAATAGTAATTTGTCAGTACCTACATATACAAAGCAAGAAGAGGAAAGAGAAGGTAGAACAAATGCCCTGCATCTTTTTTGTTTTATGTCCTGAAATGAACCTAGATCAGTTCTATGCCTTCTAAAAGACATTTTCAGCATCTTTAATGATATTATAGCATATTTCACATTGTCATATTAGGATGATTGCAAAGACATGTGTCTGGGGCATGTCTTCACAGGCCTCCTCTGAAAATTGGCTTGTTCCGAGTTAGACTTTCCTAGTAAACAAATAAATATGGCCAAAGAGCCTGTTTGCTATAATCAGGAAGCTGTCATTGGATGAAACATCAATCAATAAGGTGCAGAATGAAGTTGATTTACTCTGATTCTAATAGTGAATATTGTATAACTAAATCCATGCTGCAGCGGAACACCAAGGCGTGATTACTATTAAATATATCAATTTTATTTCTTCACATATGGCATATTGAATTAACCATAAGGAAACAAATGTGCTCTCCAACACAAGAAACAACTCTACAAACATCGCAAACGGACCTCATTAATTTAGTCACACTTCCCAATAAACTCTAGTTGAAAGACACTTGCTTAACTAAGCAGCCAAGTGGAACATGCAAACACCATAAATTACTGACAGCCCAAGTATTTGCATTTTGTTAAGAACCAGGGCCTCGAACAATTTTCTGATTAAATACTTGTACCACACCAGTAAAACTCCGCTATATCAATCAAAAGCAATCACTGTAACTGTTATTGCTTCAACTCAGCTATCTCATACCCACAAAAACGGACATCTGCTCCATTCCGCAGTATGCACGACTGACTGCACAGCAACCGACAATCCATAAAAGGCCCAAGGCATGGGGCTCCTAAATACTCGAGCTTTGCTAAAAGCAAGATTTGCTGCATTTACAGTGTACACAGCATGAGCTGCCTCAGATACAGCTATTATTTAAATTAACTCAGCAGGAACTAGAATCTGCCATGTAAAACAAGGAGGAAATGGCACTTCAAAAGCATATGTGCAAGAATGTGATGATATATGAGCCCAAGGGCTGTACATCAAGTTTGTGTGGCATAGCTTCTGTAATGGTTCCCAAATACCTAAGTATCTTAGCAACACTAATATGAGCAATAAAGCACTAACCTCGTGCACTCTACGAGGCACACATTCATACTGTGCATGCACTGAGGCAGTCATTACTGCTTCACCCAGAGCCCACGAAAAGCCATCCACCGCATAAGGGTGAAAAAGTTAAGTTGAAATGCCGTGACCCCCCCCCTACCCACACCAACTCCAGGGTGGATCACCTCGAGGAAGGGAGGGAGAAATCACCTAAAATAAGTGAATTCTTGTCACACATGCCATATGCTTTTTTCAGCAGTTCTTGACCTACCGCAAACGCAACAATTTAAAACTACGAAAAATGGCTTTTTTTTCTTTTGGATGGTATTTAGCATAAACACTATGCATGCATGTATAAACTCACTTTTGTAAGTAATATCAGTGATGTTCAACAAATACTATGCATGTATGTATAAACTCACTTTTGTAAGTAATATCAGTTGTGTTCAATAAACACTATGCATGTGTGTATAAACTCACTTTTGTAAGTAATATCAGTGGTGTTCAATAAACACTATGCATTTATGTATAAACTCACTTCTATAAGTAATATCAGTGGTATTCAAAAAACACTATGCATGTACGTATTAAACTCACTTTTATATGCAATATCAGTGGTGTTCAATAAACACTATGCATGTATGTATAAACTCACTTTTGTAAGTAATATCAGTGGTGTTCAATAAACACTCCCCCGGATTCACTAAACCTCCGTGTAAGACTTAATATGTCTTACTTGGAGGCTGCAGTTGAACGGTATGACTTCAGCGTGCCATGAATATTCATGAGGGCACGCTGACTCAACCGTAACTCTTACACAGACTGAGTAGGAAAGCAGGGGGCATGTCCGACTGCCGAGCAGTCTAAATGTCCACGCCCCTGCAAGGTTTTAAAAAGCATAATGTCAACACACAAGAGCGAGTCCGCTCAAATGTACTTGCACCCAACACCACACTCCGTGACACTGTAAACCCCCATCACACTTATATAAAGGAAATAATTATTATTTTTTAAATCCACAATATAGCTGCCCGTATTTGCGCATGTGTGCGTGGGTGTACCCATTGCTTAGCTGTAGTTTGCACTTCCGGCATGGAAGAGCATAAGAAAGAATGTTTATGCAAATCACACCAAATTGCAATAGTGTAATGGTAGAGCATATGCACAAAGAAAAGGCATTCACGGGTTGAGTCCCACCCCTCCCCTTTGTATTTATGTTGTAAATCAGTATATGAAATAATACCAGACATATATGATTAAAATATTACTAAAAGCAGTGAAATGGCCAATGTATCAGTGAACAAAATATATATTTTTAAAGGATCCAGATATATAATAGCCTGCCGTTAAGCAGCACTTTACCCAGCTAAACAGAGGTGCCCAAAGTTTAAAAGCGCTTTACCCAGTGCAATACAGGTGCCCATAGCTTAATAGCACTTTACCCAGCGCAATAGAGTTGGCCAAAGTTTAAATGCGCTTTACCCAGCACAATGTGTTTGCGCAGACGTGAGCGCCGCGCCAACCAGGGCACAATAGGGCATCGGGGAGCAATGTAGAGCTAAGTTGCTTAAACACGGCCACACCCCCTAGTCTGCCTAGACAGTATTAAAATAAAAGAATGAGAAGGTTCGAACCCAGGACCCAGTGCATCATAATCAAAGTACAGCATCACTAAGCCATGACAGCTTAGAAGAAACAGCTACTATTAGCATACATATACTTAGAAATGGTAGATTAACCATTACTAAGCTTGTCTGCAGTCAGCCTAGAATTCTCAAAAATGGCCAATCACAAAAAAGTGCGGGAAATGCAGCATATTTAAGCCCCATAGGCGGGAATACTCACCATAACTGATTGTAGCTCACATTTGCAGTCAAAATGGCAGGTGCAGGAGAGGGTTCACGCTTCCGAGCACAGTGTTGGGGCATTGGGGAGTCTTAATACATGGTTTGGATCTTTGTCCACCGTCATGAGTCCAGACTCCTGCAGGGCCAGTTCCAAGGAACAGAGTACAAGGCTGAGGCTTGGAACCGGTTAGCTCATGACCTCACCAGTGCCACAGGTGTTCCTCGCACCAGTGAGCAGGTCCGTCACCACCATGCAGACCTGAAGAGACGGAAGGAGGACCACCTGAACCAATGGATACAGGAGGCCCATTGGATGCAGGATGCCCCACGGCTGGGCAAGTAGCCATAGAATGCAGTATGTAAGAATTGATAATTTATTCTGTATAATGGATAGGTATGTCTCAATATTCTTTCATTTCCTTCACAGCTGCAGGTGACCATGCTGCGAATCAGCAAGCCTATGCTGGTAGGCTGCAAAGACTGTGCCACCAGGCAGGTTAGTGAAAATTCTGCATGTTTTGTTATATAAAATAAGGGAAAGAGCATGAAATAAAGTGTTGTAGTACAATAATGCAGCCATAAAATGGCCTGAATAAGTCCTCTGCATGTACTGTCATACGAAATAGTCATAGTGCCAGAAAAAGAGAGTAGCAACCCATTAAGAAAGGTAACATATGTCTGGAATAAAATCTCTGCAGGTACTGTCATATAATATATGTGAGTGAGCCTGCAAAAGTGTGCTCTAACCCATTAATAAAGTTATAATATGTCTTGAATATGTCTGCCATATGCACTGTTATAACAAATAAAGGAGTGAGCCTGTGGAAAAGTGTGTAATGTCAGTAATAAAGGTTTAAAACACGGAGTGTGTGTGTGTGTGTGTCACTTAGTTTGAAATGTTGTTCTACCCTTGCATTATACAAATAGTACTGTGTTAGAAAGTGCTGGCAACCCAGAGTTCTGCAGTCCCATCTACAGTGGCTGATGGAAGTGCTAGTAGCTGTGAAGCATATATACAGTCCTCAACAGTCAGTTACTGGCTGGCATGCATAAGTAAATCTGGCACACGAGTAGCATGCTAATATGTTCCCCAGAAATGTCAGTGTGCTTCAATAAATGCAGGGCTCTGTACAAATTGAAGTGAAAATGTCATGTGAAAACATCCAGATATGTAGATAAATAAATATAAATGCAACCATGAAATATGTAGCAGTAACATCTGCATCTTGGACAGTTAGTATGTCAGATATAGGTCAAGTATATATTGAACTAGCCAAACCCATTACACAACCTAATGCATGGTGGCAAGTGTAATAATACATGTAGGGAATATACACTTGCAGTCACTAGGAATGTAGTGTAGAGTAAAAGTGATTATAAGATGTTAACTGAGGTTTTTTCTACACCCTACTGTTTGTGCATAAACCATGCAATTCCACACCTCAATGGGTATGTGTAATCTTAAATATTTGTTGGGACATATGTCCTATTGTTTTATAAATATTTGCATTCATGTTGATGCATGTGCCCTGTTCAAACACCACGTTCATGGTGGCCTGTTGCTACCAAACATCCCTGCATGCTGTTGGAATATCCACTGTTGTTCAATATATGCATGTGTTATGCTTGCTGTTCAACTGTTGGAACCTTGGTGTGTTGGGTTAATGGGAATATTACTGCATGCTGTTACAACTAATCTGGAATGCTGTTGTTTATGTTGTAATTAAACACACCTAATCACAGAACTTATGGGAAGGCCGGTCCCAGCAGACCCACCTGTCCCTCCTCAGTTGGCAAGTGCACCTGGCACCAGCAGCTCTGGTGCCCAGCCCGTGCTCCCCTCCTCCATTGGTCCTGTGCCATCTTCGGGTGGAAGTGCTGCAGGGGGTGGGGCTTGTCTCCCCCATGCAAGCATGGGTGGAGAAGGGCCACCTGTCACCCTTCAAAGGGTCCGGGCTGTGGTGCGTAGGGAGATCCAGCATTCAGTTGCTGATCCCCTACACCAGCTTGAGGCGAGAGTGGCACATCTCTCGGGTGAGCCTGCCCATCCTACTCAGCCCCCAGCACAGCCACCCTCGGGGCTGTGAAGGTGCAGTGGTGACTGCCCATGGGTGGGGATCTCAGTTCCACTGTTACCATCTATGGGCTCATGGGCTTGCGATTTCCAAACAACCTTCCCATCAATTGTGTTCACCCACCGCATGTGTCGAATTCTGCCCCTGTATGCGTCTTGTTTTTCTTGTCTGTTTACCTCCCCAACCTACCTCCCCAAATATACCTACATCCCCTACCTGACATTCCACTCTCACCTGAAAAGAAAATAAAAAAGGGGAATCTGTTCCCACAAAAAAATTACGCCCCATACATAGCTGCCCATTTCACACACATGTCCATCGGACATGTAAACTGATAATTATAATTGGCAGTACAACATACTCTGTTGTCCTCATCCCTCTCTCAGGGGTGGAAGGTTGCAAATTTCACACCGAATTACGAACATATGCACAGCTGTTGCTGGTAAAGAAATGGGCAGCTATGGTCCTTCCCTACACCATTCCTGCACATCACAGCTGGTTTTCCTACTGTCTTTCCCTCTTTGTGCCCCCTTTTTCACCACTTTCATATCTCCCCATTTTCTTTTCTTTCAAAGAAATTAGCATGGGGGTTAGCGGGAGTAAGCACTTTTAAGCAGTAGTTAGCGTGGATGTGCGAGTGTGAGCTTGTGTGCGCTTAGCTAAGCATCACTAAGTGTCGTGCAAACCCACGCAAACCCGCTTACAACTGCTTAAAATGCCTTAGTCACTCTGTATGACAGGGCCCTTGTATTGCTCAGCAGTAAAATGAAATACACCTGTCAGTCTCGAACCCCAGACCATGGGCTCACCAGTCTGCATGAAGTACCACTACACCACAGCAGATAAACAATATCTTGGTGCTGAAAGAAATATATCATGCATTACAATGAGCGAATGTAAATGGAGAATAGGAATGGCATAACACAAATCATGTTCTGTGGCCCTTAACCAGCAAGTGTTGTGGAATTGCATGACATGACTGTGAAAAGAGAACCAGCCATGCTAGTAGGGAATAATGTTACAGTAGCACCTTACAAACCCCACACAGTATCAGAGCAGGATAAACACTGGCATATTTGAATAGGTCAGAGGCCAGACCTCCCATCTGTGACTGGTTTACAGGGATGTCCCTGATTTGCAAACAAATGTTAGCTGTGTCCCTCAGACTCCCTGAGAAATGTAGTAACAGTAGGCAGAAAGGTAGGGAATCTCACTTAATGATAAATGTCAATAAGTGAGAGTAGACACTGCTTGCACATCAGAAAAGGTGTAGTAATACATATGCTCAGAATCCCCCAGTCGCAACTGCAAAATATCTGAAATATATCACAGGTGTATCCCACTGATATGTACCTTTCCCTGAGGCTGTTCAAATATATACCTGAGAGTATCTGAGGCCTGGAAGAGTCAGAAACACACAGGCATATCAGCCTGTCTGCTGTTACACACTCTGCGAATAGCTGTAGAATGAATTCCACAAGCATGCCCTTATGTAGGAGTACAACACAGAAATATCAAAGGATGTAGCCATGTACTAATAACAACCACCTATGACAATGCCATTGTTCAGGTACTGAAAAGACTGGTGTGGTGCACAGTCAATGAATACTAGGCTAACCTCTGTCTACCATCTGGATATGTCCACAGGTGGGTACACAGCAACTCTGCATGTTCAGCAAGATAAACATCACATAATAATAAATAATGCACTCTGCAGTTCTGCACCCCTACTCAAAGGTACTATATACCCATGTAGTCAGTCACAACCAAGGGTGTAGGTAGGCATACACAGTAGTGAAATATGTCCAGTTGTCCTGAGCAGACTTTGCTAATGTCAACACAAACAAACCACAAACTGTTCAGAAGTGAGTAACATACTAATGACAGTATAGCAGTTCACAAACAGTGCATGTGCCTGATATTCATAATTGGTAGTACAAAATACTTAGTTGTCCTAACCCCTCTCTCATGGGTGGAAGGTTTCAAATATCCCTCCTAATGTATTGCATATGCACAGCTGTTGCTGGTAAAGAAATGGGCAGCTATGGATCTTCTCCACACCCATCCTGTACATCCCAAGCTGGTTTCCATACTGTCTTCCCCTCTTTGTGCACCCTTTATCACCACATTCCTATCTCCCCATTTGCTTTTCTGTCAAAGAAATGAGCGCAGGGTTTAGCGGGAGTGAGCACGTGTAAACAGTAGTAAGCGGGTTTGCACCAGTGTGCGCATGCGTGTGCTTAGCTTAACATTGCTAAGATATGATAAGCTAAGCCAAGCTTAGCTTAGTATTGCTAAAGAAAAATAAGCTAAGCTAAGCTTAGCTTAGCATCATGCAAACCCGCGCAAACCTGCTTACAACTGCTTAAAAGTGCCTTAGTCACTCTGTATGACAGGGCCCTTGTACTGCTCAGCAGCAAAATGAAATACCCTTGTCAGTGTCAAACCCCACACCTTAGACTCACCAGTCGGCATGACGTACCACTAAG